>NW_027675746.1:0-91107 GCF_965601325.2 Salmo salar
CAGTTCTATATTATAAACTCTCTCTCTCCCCTCCAGTTCTATATTATAAACTCTCTCTCTCCCCTCCAGTTCTATATTATAAACTCTCTCTCTCTCCCTCCAGTTCTATATTATAAACTCTCTCTCTCCCCTCCAGTTCTATATTATAAACTCTCTCTCTCCCCTCCAGTTCTATATTATAAACTCTCTCTCTCCCCTCCAGTTCTATATTATAAACTCTCTCTCTCTCCCCTCCAGTTCTATATTATAAACTCTCTCTCTCTCCCTTCAGTCTATATTATAAACTCTCTCTCTCTCTCCCTTCCAATTCTATATTATTCTCCCCTCCAGTTCTATATTATTAACTCTCTCTCTCTCTTCCCTCCAGTTCTATATTATAAACTCTCTCTCTCCCTCCAGTTCTATATTATAAACTCTCTCTCTCCCCTCCAGATCTATATTCTAAACTCTCTCTCTCTCTCTCCCTCCAGATCTATATTCTAAACTCTCTCTCTCCTCTCCAGATCTATATTCTAAACTCTCTCTCTCCCCTCCAGTTCTATATTATAAACTCTCTCTCTCCCCTCCAGTTCTATATTATAAACTCTCTCTCTCCCCCTCCAGTTCTATATTATAAACTCTCTCTCTCCCCCCTCCAGTTCTATATTATAAAATCTCTCTCTCTCCCTTCCAGTTCTATATTATTCTCCCCTCCAGTTCTATATTATTAACTCTCTCTCTCTCTCTCTCTCCCTCCAGTTCTATATTATAAACTCTCTCTCTCTCCCCTCCAGTTCTATATTATAAACTCTCTCTCTCTCTCTCTCCCTTCCAGTTCTATATTATTCTCCCCTCCACTTCTATATTATAACTCTCTCTCTCTCTCTCTCCCCTCCAGTTCTATATTATAAACTCTCTCTCTCTCTCCCTCCAGTTCTATATTATAAACTCTCTCTCTCTCTCCTCCAGTTCTATATTATAAACTCTCTCTCTCCCCTCCAGTTCTATATTATAAACTCTCTCTCTCCCCTCCAGTATCTATATTATAAACTCTCTCTCTCTCTCTCTCTCCCCTCCAGTTCTATGTTATAACTCTCTCTCTCTCTCTCTCTCCCCTCCAGTTCTATATTATAAACTCTCTCTCCCCTCCAGTTCTCTCTTATAAACTCTCTCCCCTCCAGTTCTATATTATAAACTCTCTCTCTCTCTCTCCCCTCCAGTTCTATATTATAAACTCTCTCTCTCTCCTCTCTCTCCCTCCAGTTCTATGTTATAAACTCTCTCTCTCTCTCTCCCCTCCAGTTCTATATTATAAACTCTCTCTCTCTCTCTCCCTTCAGTTCTATATTATAAACTCTCTCTCTCTCTCTCTCCCCTCCAGATCTATATTCTAACTCTCTCTCTCTCTCTCCCCTCCAGATCTATATTCTAAACTCTCACTCTCCCTTCCAGTTCTATGTTATAAACTCTCTCTCTCCCCTCCAGTTCTATATTATAAACTCTCTCTCTCTCCCCTCCAGTTCTATATTATAAACTCTCTCTCTCTCCCCTCCAGTTCTATATTATAAACTCTCTCTCTCCCCTCCAGTTCTATATTATAAACTCTCTCTCTCTCCCCCTCCAGTTCTATATTATAACTCTCTCTCTCTCTCTCTTCTATATTCTAAACTCTCTCTTCTCTCTCCTCCAGTTCTATATTATAAACTCTCTCTCCCCTCCAGTTCTATATTATAAACTCTCTCTCTCCTCTCTCTCTCTCTCAGTTCTATATTATAAACTCTCTCTCTCTCCTCTCTCTCTCCCCTCCAGTTCTATATTATAAACTCTCTCTCTCTCTCTCTCTCTCTCCCTCCAGTTCTATATTATAAACTCTCTCTCTCCCCTCCAGTTCTATATTATAAACTCTCTCTCCCCTCCAGTTCTATATTATAAACTCTCTCTCTCCCCTCCAGTTCTATATTATAAACTCTCCTCTCTCTCCCCCCTCCAGTTCTATATTATAATCTCTCTCTCCCTTCAGTTCTATATTATAAACTCTCTCTCTCTCTCTCCCTTCCAGTTCTATATTATTCTCCCCTCCAGTTCAATATTATTAACTCTCTCTCTCTCTTCCCTCCAGTTCTATATTATAAACTCTCTCTCTCTCCCCTCCAGTTCTATATTATAAACTCTCTCTCTCTCTCTCTCTCTCTCTCTCTCTCTCTCTCTCTCCCCCCTCCAGATCTATATTCTAAACTCTCTCTCTGTCTCTCCCCTCCAGATCTATATTCTAAACTCTCTCTCTCTCCCTCCAGATCTATATTCTAAACTCTCTCTCTCCCCTCCAGTTCTATATTATAAACTCTCTCTCTCCCCTCCAGATCTATATTCTAAACTCTCTCTCTCTCCCCTCCAGATCTATATTCTAAACTCTCTCTCTCCCCCTCCAGATCTATATTCTAAACTCTCTCTCTCCCCTCCAGTTCTATATTATAAACTCTATCTCTCTCTCCCTCCAGATCTATATTATAAACTCTATCTCTCTCTCCCCTCCAGATCTATATTCTAAACTCTCTCTCTCTCTCCTCCAGATCTATATTCTAAACTCTCTCTCTCCCCTCCAGTTCTATATTATAAACTCTCTCTCTCCCCTCCAGTATCTATATTATAAACTCTCTCTCTCTCTCCCTCCAGTTCTATGTTATAAACTCTCTCTCTCTCTCCCCTCCAGTTCTATATTATAAAATCTCTCTCTCTCTCTCCCTTCCAGTTCTATATTATAACTCTCTCCCCTCCACTTCTATATTATAAACTCTCTCTCTCTCTCTCTCCCCTCCAGTTCTATGTTATAAACTCTCTCTCTCTCCCCTCCAGTTCTATATTATAAACTCTCTCTCTCCCCTCCAGTTCTATATTATAAACTCTCTCTCTCTCCCCTCCAGTATCTATATTATAAACTCTCTCTCTCTCTCTCCCTCCAGTTCTATGTTATAAACTCTCTCTCTCTCTCCCCTCCAGTTCTATATTATAAACTCTCTCTCCCCTCCAGTTCTATATCATAAACTCTCTCCCCTCCAGTTCTATGTTATAAACTCTCTCTCTCCCCTCCAGTTCTATATTATAAACTCTCTCTCTCTCTCTCTCCCTCCAGTTCTATGTTATAAACTCTCTCTCTCTCCCCTCCAGTTCTATATTATAAACTCTCTCTCTCCCTCCAGTTCTATATTATAAACTCTCTCTCTCCCCCCTCCAGTTCTATATTATAAACTCTCTCTCCCCTCCAGCTTCCATATTATAAACTCTCTCTCTCTCTCCCCTCCAGTTCTATATTATAAACTCTCTCTCCCCTCCAGTTCTATATTATAAACTCTCTCTCTCCCCGCCAGTTCTATGTTATAAATCTCTCTCTCTCCCCTCCAGTTCTATATTATAAACTCTCTCTCTCCCCTCCAGTTCTATATTATAAACTCTCTCTCTCCCCTCCAGTTCTATATTATAAACTCTCTCTCTCCCCTCCAGTTCTATATTATAAACTCTCTCTCTCCCCCTCCAGTTCTATATTATAATCTCTCTCTCTCTCGCTTCCATATTATAAACTCTCTCTCTCTCTCCCCTCCAGTATCTATATTATAAACTCTCTCTCTCTCTCTCCCGCCAGTTCTATGTTATAAACTCTCTCTCTCTCTCCCCTCCAGTTCTATATTATAAACTCTCTCTCTCCCTCCAGTTCTATATTATAAACTCTCTCTCTCCCCTCCAGTTCTATATTATAAACTCTCTCTCTCCCCTCCAGTTCTATATTATAAACTCTCTCTCTCCCCCCTCCAGTTCTATATTATAATCTCTCTCTCTCCCTTCCATGTTATAAACTCTCTCTCTCTCTCCCTTCCAATTCTATATTATTCTCCCCTCCAGTTCTATATTATTAACTCTCTCTCTCTCTTCCTCCAGTTCTATATTATAAACTCTCTCTCTCTCTCCCCTCCAGTTCTATATTATAAACTCTCTCTCTCTCTCTCTCTCTCTCTCTCTCTCTCTCTCTCTCTCTCTCTCTCTCTCTCTCCCCCCTCCAGATCTATATTCTAAACTCTCTCTCTGTCTCTCCCCTCCAGATCTATATTCTAAACTCTCTCTCTCTCTCCCTCCAGATCTATATTCTAAACTCTCTCTCCCCTCCAGTTCTATATTATAAACTCTCTCTCTCCCCTCCAGATCTATATTCTAAACTCTCTCTCTCTCTCCCCTCCAGATCTATATTCTAAACTCTCTCTCTCCTCCAGATCTATATTCTAAACTCTCTCTCTCCCCTCCAGTTCTATATTATAAACTCTCTCTCTCCCCTCCAGTTCTATATTATAAACTCTCTCTCTCCCTCCAGTTCTATATTATAAACTCTCTCTCCCCTCCAGTTCTATATTATAAACTCTCTCTCCCCTCCAGTTCTATATTATAAACTCTCTCTCTCTCTCCCTCCAGTTCTATGTTATAAACTCTCTCTCTCTCCCCTCCAGTTCTATATTATAAACTCTCTCTCTCTCCCCTCCAGTTCTATATTATAAACTCTCTCTCTCCCCTCCAGTTCTATATTATAAACTCTCTCTCCCCCTCCAGTTCTATATTATAAACTCTCTCTCTCCCCTCCAGTTCTATATTATAAACTCTCTCTCTCCCCTCCAGTTCTATATTATAAACTCTCTCTCTCCCCTCCAGTTCTATATTATAAACTCTCTCTCTCCCCCCTCCAGTTCTATATTATAATCTCTCTCTCTCCCTTCCATATTATAAACTCTCTCTCTCTCCCTTCCAATTCTATATTATTCTCCCCTCCAGTTCTATATTATTAACTCTCTCTCTCTCTTCCCTCCAGTTCTATATTATAAACTCTCTCTCTCTCTCCCCTCCAGTTCTATATTATAAACTCTCTCTCTCTCTCTCTCTCTCTCTCCTCTCTCTCTCTCTCTCTCTCTCTCTCTCTCTCTCTCTCTCTCTCTCCCCCTCCAGATCTATATTCTAAACTCTCTCTCTCTCTCCCCTCCAGATCTATATTCTAAACTCTCTCTCTCTCTCCCCTCCAGATCTATATTCTAAACTCTCTCCCCTCCAGTTCTATATTATAAACTCTCTCTCTCCCCTCCAGATCTATATTCTAAACTCTCTCTCTCTCTCCCCTCCAGATCTATATTCTAAACTCTCTCTCTCCTCCAGATCTATATTCTAAACTCTCTCTCTCCCCTCCAGTTCTATATTATAAACTCTCTCTCTCTCTCTCTCTCCCTTCCAGTTCTATATTATTCTCCCCTCCAGTTCTATATTATTAACTCTCTCTCTCTCCCCTCCAGTTCTATATTATAAACTCTCTCTCTCTCTCTCTCTCTCTCTCCCCTCCAGTTCTATATTATAAACTCTCTCTCTCCCCCCTCCAGTTCTATATTATAAAATCTCTCTCTCTCTCTCCCTTCCAGTTCTATATTATTCTCCCCTCCAGTTCTATATTATTAACTCTCTCTCTCTCTCTCTCTCCCCTCCAGTTCTATATTATAAACTCTCTCTCTCTCTCTCTCTCTCTCCCTTCCAGTTCTATATTATTCTCCCCTCCAGTTCTATATTATTAACTCTCTCTCTCTCCCCTCCAGTTCTATATTATGAACTCTCTCTCTCTCTCTCTCCCCTCCAGTTCTATATTATAAACTGTCTCTCCCCCCTCCAGTTCTATATTATAAACTCTCTCTCTCCCCCCTCCAGTTCTATATTATAAACTCTCTCTCTCTCTCTCCCTTCCAGTTCTATATTATTAACTCTCTCTCTCTCTCTCTCTCTCTCTCTCTCTCTCTCTCTCTCTCTCTCCCTCCAGTTCTATATTATAAACTCTCTCTCTCTCTCTCCCCTCCAGTTCTATATTATAAACTCTCTCTCTCTCTCTCTCTCTCTCCCCTCCAGTTCTATATTATAAACTCTCTCTCTCTCTCCCCTCCAGTTCTATATTATAAACTCTCTCTCTCTCTCTCCCCTCCAGTTCTATATTATAACTCTCTCTCTCTCTCTCCCCTCCAGTTCTATATTATAAACTCTCTCTCTCTCTCTCCCTTCCAGTTCTATATTATAAACTCTCTCTCTCTCTCTCTCTCTCCCCTCCAGATCTATATTCTAAACTCTCTCTCTCTCTCTCCCCTCCAGATCTATATTCTAAACTCTCTCTCTCTCTCTCCCCTCCAGATCTATATTCTAAACTCTCTCTCTCCCTTCCAGTTCTATATTATTCTCCCCTCCAGTTCTATATTATTAACTCTCTCTCTCTCTCCTCCAGTTCTATATTCTAAACTCTCTCCTCTCTCTCTCTCTCCCCTCCAGTTCTATATTATAAACTCTCTCTCTCTCTCTCCCCTCCAGTTCTATATTATAAACTCTCTCTCTCTCTCTCCCCTCCAGTTCTATATTATAAACTCTCTCTCTCTCCCCTCCAGATCTATATTCTAAACTCTCTCTCTCTCTCTCCTCCAGATCAATATTCTAAACTCTCTCTCTCCCCTCCAGTTCTATATTATAAACTCTCTCTCTCCCCTCCAGTTCTATATTGTAAACTCTCTCTCTCCCCTCCAGTTCTATATTATAAACTCTCTCTCTCTCTCTCTCTCTCTCTCCCCTCCAGTTCTATATTATAAACTCTCTCTCTCTCTCATCCCTTCCAGTTCTATATTATTCTCCCCTCCAGTTCAATATTATTAACTCTCTCTCTCTCCCCTCCAGTTCTATATTATAAACTCTCTCTCTCTCTCTCTCTCTCTCTCTCTCTCTCTCTCTCTCTCCCCTCCAGATCTATATTCTAAACTCTCTCTCTCCTCCAGATCTATATTCTAAACTCTCTCTCTCCTCCAGATCTATATTCTAAACTCTCTCTCTCCCCTCCAGTTCTATATTATAAACTCTCTCTCTCCCCTCCAGTTCTATATTATAAACTCTCTCTCTCCCCTCCAGTTCTATATTATAAACTCTCTCTCTCCCCCCTCCAGTTCTATATTATAAACACTCTCTCTCTCCTCCAGTTCTATATTATAAACTCTATCTCTCTCTCCCCTCCAGATCTATATTCTAAACTCTCTCTCTCTCCCCTCCAGATCTATATTCTAAACTCTCTCTCTCTCCCCTCCAGATCTATATTCTAAACTCTCTCTCTCCCCTCCAGTTCTATATTATAAACTCTCTCTCTCCCCTCCAGTTCTATATTATAAACTCTCTCTCTCCCCTCCAGTTCTATATTATAAACTCTCTCTCTCCCCTCCAGTTCTATTTTATAAAATCTCTCTCTCTCTCTCCCTTCCAGTTCTATATTATTCTCCCCTCCACTTCTATATTAACTCTCTCTCTCTCTCTCTCCCCTCCAGTTCTATATTATAAACTCTCTCTCTCTCCCCTCCAGTTCTATATTATAAACTCTCTCTCTCTCTCCTCCAGTTCTATATTATAAACTCTCTCTCTCCCCTCCAGTTCTATATTATAAACTCTCTCTCTCTCCCCTCCATATCTATATTATAAACTCTCTCTCTCTCTCTCCCTCCAGTTCTATGTTATAAACTCTCTCTCTCTCTCCCCTCCAGTTCTATATTATAAACTCTCTCTCCCCTCCAGTTCTATATTATAAACTCTCTCCCCTCCAGTTCTATATTATAAACTCTCTCTCCCCTCCAGTTCTATATTATAAACTCTCTCTCTCTCTCTCTCTCTCCCTCCAGTTCTATGTTATAAACTCTCTCTCTCTCCCCTCCAGTTCTATATTATAAACTCTCTCTCCCCTCCAGTTCTATATTATAAACTCTCTCTCCCCTCCAGTTCTATATTATAAACTCTCTCTCCCCTCCAGTTCTATATTATAAACTCTCTCTCTCCCCTCCAGTTCTATATTATAAACTCTCTCTCCCCTCCAGTTCTATATTATAAACTCTCTCTCCCCTCCAGTTCTATGTTATAAACTCTCTCTCTCCCCTCCAGTTCTATATTATAAACTCTCTCTCTCTCCCCTCCAGTTCTATATTATAAACTCTCTCTCTCCCCTCCAGTTCTATATTATAAACTCTCTCTCTCCCCTCCAGTTCTATATTATAAAATCTCTCTCTCTCTCTCCCTTCCAGTTCTATATTATTCTCCCCTCCACTTCTATATTAACTCTCTCTCTCTCTCTCTCCCCTCCAGTTCTATATTATAAACTCTCTCTCTCTCCCCTCCAGTTCTATATTATAAAATCTCTCTCTCTCTCCTCCAGTTCTATATTATAAACTCTCTCTCTCCCCTCCAGTTCTATATTATAAACTCTCTCTCTCTCCCCTCCATATCTATATTATAAACTCTCTCTCTCTCTCTCCCTCCAGTTCTATGTTATAAACTCTCTCTCTCTCTCCCCTCCAGTTCTATATTATAAACTCTCTCTCTCCTTCCAGTTCTATATTATAAACTCTCTCCCCTCCAGTTCTATATTATAAACTCTCTCTCCCCTCCAGTTCTATATTATAAACTCTCTCTCTCTCTCTCTCTCTCCCTCCAGTTCTATGTTATAAACTCTCTCTCTCTCCCCTCCAGTTCTATATTATAAACTCTCTCTCCCCTCCAGTTCTATATTATAAACTCTCTCTCCCCTCCAGTTCTATATTATAAACTCTCTCTCCCCTCCAGTTCTATATTATAAACTCTCTCTCTCCCCTCCAGTTCTATATTATAAACTCTCTCTCCCCTCCAGTTCTATATTATAAACTCTCTCTCCCCTCCAGTTCTATGTTATAAACTCTCTCTCTCCCCTCCAGTTCTATATTATAAACTCTCTCTCTCTCCCCTCCAGTTCTATATTATAAACTCTCTCTCTCCCCTCCAGTTCTATATTATAAACTCTCTCTCTCCCCTCCAGTTCTATATTATAAACTCTCTCTCTCCCCCCTCCAGTTCTATATTATAATCTCTCTCTCTCTCGCTTCCATATTATAAACTCTCTCTCTCTCTCCCCTCCAGTTCTATATTATAAACTCTCTCTCCCCTCCAGTTCTATATTATAAACTCTCTCTCTCCCCGCCAGTTCTATATTATAAACTCTCTCTCTCTCCCCTCCAGTTCTATATTATAAACTCTCTCTCTCCCCTCCAGTTCTATATTATAAACTCTCTCTCTCCCCTCCAGTTCTATATTATAAACTCTCTCTCTCCCCTCCAGTTCTATATTATAAACTCTCTCTCTCCCCTCCAGTTCTATATTATAAACTCTCTCTCTCCCCCCTCCAGTTCTATATTATAATCTCTCTCTCCCTTCCATATTATAAACTCTCTCTCTCTCTCCCTTCCAATTCTATATTATTCTCCCCTCCAGTTCTATATTATTAACTCTCTCTCTCTCTTCCCTCCAGTTCTATATTATAAACTCTCTCTCTCTCTCCCCTCCAGTTCTATATTATAAACTCTCTCTCTCTCTCTCTCTCTCTCTCTCTCTCTCTCTCTCTCCCCCCTCCAGATCTATATTCTAAACTCTCTCTCTGTCTCTCCCCTCCAGATCTATATTCTAAACTCTCTCTCTCTCTCCCCTCCAGATCTATATTCTAAACTCTCTCCCCTCCAGTTCTATATTATAAACTCTCTCTCTCCCCTCCAGATCTATATTCTAAACTCTCTCTCTCTCTCCCCTCCAGATCTATATTCTAAACTCTCTCTCTCCTCCAGATCTATATTCTAAACTCTCTCTCTCCCCTCCAGTTCTATATTATAAACTCTCTCTCTCCCCTCCAGTTCTATATTATAAACTCTCTCTCTCTCCCCTCCAGTTCTATATTATAAACTCTCTCTCTCTCTCCTCCAGTTCTATATTATAAACTCTCTCTCTCCCCTCCAGTTCTATATTATAAACTCTCTCTCTCTCCCCTCCATATCTATATTATAAACTCTCTCTCTCTCTCTCCCTCCAGTTCTATGTTATAAACTCTCTCTCTCTCTCCCCTCCAGTTCTATATTATAAACTCTCTCTCCCCTCCAGTTCTATATTATAAACTCTCTCCCCTCCAGTTCTATATTATAAACTCTCTCTCCCCTCCAGTTCTATATTATAAACTCTCTCTCTCTCTCTCTCTCCCTCCAGTTCTATGTTATAAACTCTCTCTCTCTCCCCTCCAGTTCTATATTATAAACTCTCTCTCCCCTCCAGTTCTATATTATAAACTCTCTCTCCCCTCCAGTTCTATATTATAAACTCTCTCTCCCCTCCAGTTCTATATTATAAACTCTCTCTCTCCCCTCCAGTTCTATATTATAAACTCTCTCTTCCCTCCAGTTCTATATTATAAACTCTCTCTTCCCTCCAGTTCTATATTATAAACTCTCTCTCCCCTCCAGTTCTATGTTATAAACTCTCTCTCTCCCCTCCAGTTCTATATTATAAACTCTCTCTCTCTCCCCTCCAGTTCTATATTATAAACTCTCTCTCTCCCCTCCAGTTCTATATTATAAACTCTCTCTCTCCCCTCCAGTTCTATATTATAAACTCTCTCTCTCCCCCCTCCAGTTCTATATTATAATCTCTCTCTCTCTCGCTTCCATATTATAAACTCTCTCTCTCTCTCCCCTCCAGTTCTATATTATAAACTCTCTCTCCCCTCCAGTTCTATATTATAAACTCTCTCTCTCCCCGCCAGTTCTATATTATAAACTCTCTCTCTCTCCCCTCCAGTTCTATATTATAAACTCTCTCTCTCCCCTCCAGTTCTATATTATAAACTCTCTCTCTCCCCTCCAGTTCTATATTATAAACTCTCTCTCTCCCCTCCAGTTCTATATTATAAACTCTCTCTCTCCCCCCTCCAGTTCTATATTATAATCTCTCTCTCTCCCTTCCATATTATAAACTCTCTCTCTCTCTCCCTTCCAATTCTATATTATTCTCCCCTCCAGTTCTATATTATTAACTCTCTCTCTCTCTTCCCTCCAGTTCTATATTATAAACTCTCTCTCTCTCTCCCCTCCAGTTCTATATTATAAACTCTCTCTCTCTCTCTCTCTCTCTCTCTCTCTCTCTCTCTCTCTCTCTCTCTCCCCCCTCCAGATCTATATTCTAAACTCTCTCTCTGTCTCTCCCCTCCAGATCTATATTCTAAACTCTCTCTCTCTCTCCCCTCCAGATCTATATTCTAACTCTCTCCCCTCCAGTTCTATATTATAAACTCTCTCTCTCCCCTCCAGATCTATATTCTAAACTCTCTCTCTCTCTCCCCTCCAGATCTATATTCTAAACTCTCTCTCTCCTCCAGATCTATATTCTAAACTCTCTCTCTCCCCTCCAGTTCTATATTATAAACTCTCTCTCTCCCCTCCAGTTCTATATTATAAACTCTCTCTCTCCCCTCCAGTTCTATATTATAAACTCTCTCTCTCCCCTCCAGTTCTATATTATAAACTCTCTCTCTCCCCTCCAGTTCTATATTATAAACTCTCTCTCTCCCCCCTCCAGTTCTATATTATAAAATCTCTCTCTCTCCCCTCCAGTTCTATATTATAAACTCTCTCTCTCTCCCCTCCAGTTCTATATTATAAACTCTCTCTCTCTCCCCTCCAGTTCTATATTATAAACTCTCTCTCTCTCTCCTCCAGTTCTATATTATAAACTCTCTCTCTCTCTCTCCCTCCAGTTCTATGTTATAAACTCTCTCTCTCTCTCCCCTCCAGTTCTATATTATAAACTCTCTCTCCCCTCCAGTTCTATATTATAAACTCTCTCTCCCCTCCAGTTCTATATTATAAACTCTCTCTCCCCTCCAGTTCTATATTATAAACTCTCTCTCTCTCTCCCTCCAGTTCTATGTTATAAACTCTCTCTCTCTCCCCTCCAGTTCTATATTATAAACTCTCTCTCCCCTCCAGTTCTATATTATAAACTCTCTCTCTCTCTCTCTCCCTCCAGTTCTATATTATAAACTCTCTCTCCCCTCCAGTTCTATATTATAAACTCTCTCTCTCCCCTCCAGTTCTATATTATAAACTCTCTCTCTCCCCTCCAGTTCTATATTATAAACTCTCTCTCTCCCCTCCAGTTCTATATTATAAACTCTCTCTCTCCCCTCCAGTTCTATATTATAAACTCTCTCTCTCCCCCCTCCAGTTCTATATTATAATCTCTCTCTCTCTCCCTTCCATATTATAATCTCTCTCTCTCTCTCCCCTCCAGTTCTATATTATAAACTCTCTCTCCCCTCCAGTTCTATATTATAAACTCTCTCTCTCTCCCCTCCAGTTCTATATTATAAACTCTCTCTCTCCCCTCCAGTTCTATATTATAAACTCTCTCTTCCCTCCAGTTCTATATTATAAACTCTCTCTCCCCTCCAGTTCTATGTTATAAACTCTCTCTCTCCCCTCCAGTTCTATATTATAAACTCTCTCTCTCTCCCCTCCAGTTCTATATTATAAACTCTCTCTCTCCCCTCCAGTTCTATATTATAAACTCTCTCTCTCCCCTCCAGTTCTATATTATAAACTCTCTCTCTCCCCCCTCCAGTTCTATATTATAATCTCTCTCTCTCTCGCTTCCATATTATAAACTCTCTCTCTCTCTCCCCTCCAGTTCTATATTATAAACTCTCTCTCCCCTCCAGTTCTATATTATAAACTCTCTCTCTCCCCGCCAGTTCTATATTATAAACTCTCTCTCTCTCCCCTCCAGTTCTATATTATAAACTCTCTCTCTCCCCTCCAGTTCTATATTATAAACTCTCTCTCTCCCCTCCAGTTCTATATTATAAACTCTCTCTCTCCCCTCCAGTTCTATATTATAATCTCTCTCTCTCCCTTCCATATTATAAACTCTCTCTCTCTCTCCCTTCCAATTCTATATTATTCTCCCCTCCAGTTCTATATTATTAACTCTCTCTCTCTCTTCCCTCCAGTTCTATATTATAAACTCTCTCTCTCTCTCCCCTCCAGTTCTATATTATAAACTCTCTCTCTCTCTCTCTCTCTCTCTCTCTCTCTCTCTCCCCCCTCCAGATCTATATTCTAAACTCTCTCTCTGTCTCTCCCCTCCAGATCTATATTCTAAACTCTCTCTCTCTCTCCCCTCCAGATCTATATTCTAAACTCTCTCCCCTCCAGTTCTATATTATAAACTCTCTCTCTCCCCTCCAGATCTATATTCTAAACTCTCTCTCTCTCTCCCCTCCAGATCTATATTCTAAACTCTCTCTCTCCTCCAGATCTATATTCTAAACTCTCTCTCTCCCCTCCAGTTCTATATTATAAACTCTCTCTCTCCCCTCCAGTTCTATATTATAAACTCTCTCTCTCCCCTCCAGTTCTATATTATAAACTCTCTCTCTCCCCCCTCCAGTTCTATATTATAAAATCTCTCTCTCTCCCTTCCAGTTCTATATTATTCTCCCCTCCACTTCTATATTATTAACTCTCTCTCTCTCTCTCTCCCCTCCAGTTCTATATTATAAACTCTCTCTCTCTCCCCTCCAGTTCTATATTATAAACTCTCTCTCTCTCTCCTCCAGTTCTATATTATAAACTCTCTCTCTCCCCTCCAGTTCTATATTATAAACTCTCTCTCTCCCCTCCAGTTCTATATTATAAACTCTCTCTCCCCTCCAGTTCTATGTTATAAACTCTCTCTCTCCCCTCCAGTTCTATATTATAAACTCTCTCTCTCTCCCCTCCAGTTCTATATTATAAACTCTCTCTCTCCCCTCCAGTTCTATATTATAAACTCTCTCTCTCCCCTCCAGTTCTATATTATAAACTCTCTCTCTCCCCCCTCCAGTTCTATATTATAATCTCTCTCTCTCTCCCTTCCATATTATAATCTCTCTCTCTCTCTCCCCTCCAGTTCTATATTATAAACTCTCTCTCCCCTCCAGTTCTATATTATAAACTCTCTCTCTCCCCGCCAGTTCTATATTATAAACTCTCTCTCTCTCCCCTCCAGTTCTATATTATAAACTCTCTCTCTCCCCTCCAGTTCTATATTATAAACTCTCTCTCTCCCCTCCAGTTCTATATTATAAACTCTCTCTCTCCCCCCTCCAGTTCTATATTATAATCTCTCTCTCTCCCTTCCATATTATAAACTCTCTCTCTCTCTCTCTCTCCCTTCCAATTCTATATTATTCTCCCCTCCAGTTCTATATTATTAACTCTCTCTCTCTCTTCCCTCCAGTTCTATATTATAAACTCTCTCTCTCTCTCCCCTCCAGTTCTATATTATAAACTCTCTCTCTCTCTCTCTCCCCCCTCCAGATCTATATTCTAAACTCTCTCTGTCTCTCCCCTCCAGATCTATATTATAAACTCTCTCCCCTCCAGTTCTATATTATAAACTCTCTCCCCTCCAGTTCTATATTATAAACCCTCTCTCTCCTCCAGTTCTATATTATAAACTCTCTCTCTCCCCCCTCCAGTTCTATATTATAAACTCTCTCTCTCCCCTCCAGTTCTATATTATAAACCCTCTCTCTCCTCCAGTTCTATATTATAAACTCTCTCTCTCTCTCCCCTCCAGTTCTATATTATAAACTCTCTCTCCCCTCCATTTTTATATTATAAACTCTCTCTCTCCCCTCCAGATCTATATTATAAACTCTATCTCTCTCTCCCCTCCAGTTCTATATTATAAACTCTCTCTCTCCCCTCCAGATCTATATTATAAACTCTCTCTCTCTCCCCTCCAGATCTATATAAACTCTCTCTCTCTCTCTCTCTCTCTCTCTCTCTCTCTCTCTCTCCCCCCTCCAGATCTATTATATAAAATCTCTCTCTCTCCTCCAGTTCTATATTATAAACTCTCTCTCTCTCTCTCCTCCAGTTCTATATTATAAACTCTCTCTCTCCCCTCCAGTTCTATATTATAAAATCTCTCTCTCCCTTCCAGTTCTATATTATTCTCCCCTCCAGTTCTATATTATTAACTCTCTCTCTCTCTCTCTCCCCTCCAGTTCTATATTATAAACTCTCTCTCTCTCTCTCCCCTCCAGTTCTATATTATAAACTCTCTCTCCTCTCCAGTTCTGTATTATAAACTCTCTCTCTCTCTCTCTCCTCCAGTTCTATATTCTAAACTCTCTCTCTCTCTCTCTCTCCCCTCCAGTTCTATTTTATAAACTCTCTCTCTCTCTCCTCAAGTTCTATATTATAAACTCTCTCTCTCTCCCCTCCAGATCTATATTCTAAACTCTCTCTCTCTCTCTCTCCCCTCCAGATCAATATTCTAAACTCTCTCTCTCCCCTCCAGTTCTATATTATAAACTCTCTCTCTCCCCTCCAGTTCTATATTATAAACTCTCTCTCTCTCCCCTCCAGATCTATATAAACTCTCTCTCTCTCTCTCTCTCTCTCTCTCTCTCTCTCTCTCCCCCCTCCAGATCTATATTATAAACTCTCTCTCTCTCTCTCTCTCTCTCTCTCCCCTCCAGTTCTATGTTATAAACTCTCTCTCTCCCTCCCCTCCAGTTCTATGTTATAAACTCTCTCCCCTCCAGTTCTATATTATAAACTCTCTCTCTCTCCCCCCTCCAGATCTATATTATAAACTCTCTCTCTCTCTCTCTCTCTCCCCTCCAGTTCTATGTTATAAACTCTCTCTCTCTCTCCCCTCCAGTTCTATATTCTAAACTCTCTCCCCTCCAGTTCTATATTATAAACTCTCTCTCTCTCTCCCCTCCAGATCTATATAAACTCTCTCTCTCTCTCTCTCTCTCTCTCTCCCCTCCAGATCTATATTATAAAATCTCTCCCTCTCCTCCAGTTCTATATTATAAACTCTCTCTCTCCTCTCCAGTTCTATATTATAAACTCTCTTTCTCTCTCCCCTCCAGATCTATATTATAAACTCTCTCTCTCTCTCTCCCTCCAGTTCTATGTTATAAACTCTCTCTCTCTCTCCCCTCCAGTTCTATATTATAAACTCTCTCTCCCCTCCAGTTCTATATTATAAACTCTCTCTCCCCTCCAGTTCTATATTATAAACTCTCTCTCCCCTCCAGTTCTATATTATAAACTCTCTCTCTCCCCCCTCCAGTTCTATATTATAATCTCTCTCTCTCCCTTCCATATTATAAACTCTCTCTCTCTCTCTCTCTCCCTTCCAATTCTATATTATTCTCTCCTCCAGTTCTATATTATAAACTCTCTCTCTCCCCTCCAGATCTATATTATAAACTCTCTCTCTCTCTCTCTCCCTCCAGTTCTATGTTATAAACTCTCTCTCTCTCTCCCTTCCAGTTCTATATTATAAACTCTCTCTCCCCTCCAGTTCTATATTATAAACTCTCTCTCCCCTCCAGTTCTATATTATAAACTCTCTCTCCCCTCCAGTTCTATATTATAAACTCTCTCTCTCTCTCTCTCTCCCTCCAGTTCTATGTTATAAACTCTCTCTCTCTCTCCCCACAAGTTCTATATTATAAACTCTCTCTCCCCTCCAGTTCTATATTATAAACTCTCTCTCCCCTCCAGTTCTATATTATAAACTCTCTCTCCCCTCCAGTTCTATATTATAAACTCTCTCTCCCCTCCAGTTCTATATTATAAACTCTCTCTCCCCTCCAGTTCTATATTATAAACTCTCTCTCCCCTCCAGTTCTATATTATAAACTCTCTCTCCCCCCTCCAGTTCTATATTATAATCTCTCTCTCTCCCTTCCATATTATAAACTCTCTCTCTCTCTCTCTCTCCCTTCCAATTCTATATTATTCTCCCCTCCAGTTCTATATTATTAACTCTCTCTCTCTCTTCCCTCCAGTTCTATATTATAAACTCTCTCTCTCTCTCTCCCCTCCAGTTCTATATTATAAACTCTCTCTCTCTCTCTCCCCCCTCCAGATCTATATTCTAAACTCTCTCTCTGTCTCTCCCCTCCAGATCTATATTCTAAACTCTCTCTCTGTCTCTCCCCTCCAGATCTATATTCTAAACTCTCTCTCTCTCTCCCCTCCAGATCTATATTCTAAACTCTCTCCCCTCCAGTTCTATATTATAAACTCTCTCTCTCCCCTCCAGATCTATATTCTAAACTCTCTCTCTCTCTCCCCTCCAGATCTATATTCTAAACTCTCTCTCTCCTCCAGATCTATATTCTAAACTCTCTCTCTCCCCTCCAGTTCTATATTATAAACTCTCTCTCTCCCCTCCAGTTCTATATTATAAACTCTCTCTCTCCCCTCCAGTTCTATATTATAAACTCTCTCTCTCCCCCCTCCAGTTCTATATTATAAAATCTCTCTCTCTCTCTCTCCCTTCCAGTTCTATATTATTCTCCCCTCCACTTCTATATTATTAACTCTCTCTCTCTCTCTCCCCTCCAGTTCTATATTATAAACTCTTTCTCTCTCCCCTCCAGTTCTATATTATAAACTCTCTCTCTCTCTCCTCCAGTTCTATATTATAAACTCTCTCTCTCCCCTCCAGTTCTATATTATAAACTCTCTCTCTCTCCCCTCCATATCTATATTATAAACTCTCTCTCTCTCTCCCTCCAGTTCTATGTTATAAACTCTCTCTCTCTCTCCTCCAGTTCTATATTATAAACTCTCTCTCCCCTCCAGTTCTATATTATAAACTCTCTCTCCCCTCCAGTTCTATATTATAAACTCTCTCTCCCCTCCAGTTCTATATTATAAACTCTCTCTCTCCCTCCAGTTCTATGTTATAAACTCTCTCTCTCTCCCCTCCAGTTCTATGTTATAAACTCTCTCTCCCCTCCAGTTCTATATTATAAACTCTCTCTCCCCTCCAGTTCTATATTATAAACTCTCTCTCCCCTCCAGTTCTATATTATAAACTCTCTCTCTCCCCTCCAGTTCTATATTATAAACTCTCTCTCCCCTCCAGTTCTATATTATAAACTCTCTCTCCCCTCCAGTTCTATGTTATAAACTCTCTCTCTCCCCTCCAGTTCTATATTATAAACTCTCTCTCTCTCCCCACCAGTTCTATATTATAAACTCTCTCTCTCCCCTCCAGTTCTATATTATAAACTCTCTCTCTCCCCTCCAGTTCTATATTATAAACTCTCTCTCTCCCCCCTCCAGTTCTATATTATAATCTCTCTCTCTCTCCCTTCCATATTATAAACTCTCTCTCTCTCTCCCCTCCAGTTCTATATTATAAACTCTCTCTCCCCTCCAGTTCTATATTATAAACTCTCTCTCTCCCCGCCAGTTCTATATTATAAACTCTCTCTCTCCCCTCCAGTTCTATATTATAAACTCTCTCTCTCTCCCCTCCAGTTCTATATTATAAACTCTCTCTCTCTCCCCTCCAGTTCTATATTATAAACTCTCTCTCTCCCCTCCAGTTCTATATTATAAACTCTCTCTCTCCCCTCCAGTTCTATATTATAAACTCTCTCTCTCCCCTCCAGTTCTATATTATAAACTCTCTCTCTCCCCCCTCCAGTTCTATATTATAATCTCTCTCTCTCTCCCTTCCATATTATAATCTCTCTCTCTCTCTCCCCTCCAGTTCTATATTATAAACTCTCTCTCCCCTCCAGTTCTATATTATAAACTCTCTCTCTCCCCGCCAGTTCTATATTATAAACTCTCTCTCTCTCCCCTCCAGTTCTATATTATAAACTCTCTCTCTCCCCTCCAGTTCTATATTATAAACTCTCTCTCTCCCCTCCAGTTCTATATTATAAACTCTCTCTCTCCCCTCCAGTTCTATATTATAAACTCTCTCTCTCCCCTCCAGTTCTATATTATAAACTCTCTCTCTCCCCTCCAGTTCTATATTATAAACTCTCTCTCTCCCCCCTCCAGTTCTATATTATAATCTCTCTCTCTCCCTTCCATATTATAAACTCTCTCTCTCTCTCTCTCTCCCTTCCAATTCTATATTATTCTCCCCTCCAGTTCTATATTATTAACTCTCTCTCTCTCTTCCCTCCAGTTCTATATTATAAACTCTCTCTCTCTCTCCCCTCCAGTTCTATATTATAAACTCTCTCTCTCTCTCTCTCCCCCCTCCAGATCTATATTCTAAACTCTCTCTGTCTCTCCCCTCCAGATCTATATTATAAACTCTCTCCCCTCCAGTTCTATATTATAAACTCTCTCTCTCCCCTCCAGTTCTATATTATAAACTCTCTCTCTCCCCTCCAGTTCTATATTATAAACCCTCTCTCTCCTCCAGTTCTATATTATAAACTCTCTCTCTCTCCCCCCTCCAGTTCTATATTATAAACTCTCTCTCTCCCCTCCAGTTCTATATTATAAACCCTCTCTCTCCTCCAGTTCTATATTATAAACTCTCTCTCTCTCTCTCCCCTCCAGTTCTATATTATAAACTCTCTCTCCCCTCCATTTTTATATTATAAACTCTCTCTCTCCCCTCCAGATCTATATTATAAACTCTATCTCTCTCTCCCCTCCAGTTCTATATTATAAACTCTCTCTCTCCCCTCCAGATCTATATTATAAACTCTCTCTCTCTCCCCTCCAGATCTATATAAACTCTCTCTCTCTCTCTCTCTCTCTCTCTCTCTCCCCCCTCCAGATCTATATTATAAAATCTCTCTCTCTCCTCCAGTTCTATATTATAAACTCTCTCTCTCTCTCTCCTCCAGTTCTATATTATAAACTCTCTCTCTCTCTCTCCTCCAGTTCTATATTATAAACTCTCTCTCTCCCCTCCAGTTCTATATTATAAACTCTCTCTCTCCCCCCTCCAGTTCTATATTATAATCTCTCTCTCTCCCTTCCATATTATAAACTCTCTCTCTCTCTCTCTCTCTCTCCCTTCCAATTCTATATTATTCTCCCCTCCAGTTCTATATTATTAACTCTCTCTCTCTCTCTTCCCTCCAGTTCTATATTATAAACTCTCTCTCTCTCTCCCCTCCAGTTCTATATTATAAACTCTCTCTCTCTCTCTCTCCCCCCTCCAGATCTATATTCTAAACTCTCTCTCTGTCTCTCCCCTCCAGATCTATATTCTAAATCTCTCTCTCTCTCCCCTCCAGATCTATATTCTAAACTCTCTCCCCTCCAGTTCTATATTATAAACTCTCTCTCTCCCCTCCAGTTCTATATTATAAACTCTCTCTCTCCCCTCCAGTTCTATATTATAAACTCTATCTCTCTCTCCCCTCCAGTTCTATATTATAAACTCTCTCCTCTCTCCCCTCCAGATCTATATTATAAACTCTCTCTCTCTCCCCTCCAGATCTATATAAACTCTCTCTCTCTCTCTCTCTCTCTCTCTCCCCCCTCCAGATCTATATTATAAAATCTCTCTCTCTCCTCCAGTTCTATATTATAAACTCTCTCTCTCTCTCTCTCCTCCAGTTCTATATTATAAACTCTCTCTCTCCCCTCCAGTTCTATATTATAAAATCTCTCTCTCTCCCTTCCAGTTCTATATTATTCTCCCCTCCAGTTCTATATTATTAACTCTCTCTCTCTCTCTCTCCCCTCCAGTTCTATATTATAAACTCTCTCTCTCTCTCTCCCCTCCAGTTCTATATTATAAACTCTCTCTCTCTCTCTCTCTCTCTCTCTCTCTCTCTCTCTCTCTCCCCCTCCAGATCTATATAAACTCTCTCTCTCTCTCTCTCTCTCTCTCTCTCCCCTCCAGTTCTATATTATAAACTCTCTCTCTCTCCCCTCCAGATCTATATAAACTCTCTCTCTCTCTCTCTCTCTCTCTCTCTCTCTCCCCTCCAGATCTATATTATAAACTCTCTCTCTCTCTCTCTCTCTCCCCTCCAGTTCTATATTATAAACTCTCTCTCTCTCTCTCCCCCCTCCAGATCTATATTCTAAACTCTCTCTCTCTCTCCCCTCCAGATCTATATTCTAAACTCTCTCCCCTCCAGTTCTATATTATAAACTCTCTCTCTCCCCTCCAGATCTATATTCTAAACTCTCTCTCTCTCTCCCCTCCAGATCTATATTCTAAACTCTCTCTCTCCTCCAGTTCTATATTATAAACTCTCTCTCTCCCCTCCAGTTCTATATTATAAACTCTCTCTCTCCCCTCCAGTTCTATATTATAAACTCTCTCTCTCCCCTCCAGTTCTATATTATAAACTCTCTCTCTCCCCCCTCCAGTTCTATATTATAAAATCTCTCTCTCTCTCTCTCCCTTCCAGTTCTATATTATTCTCCCCTCCACTTCTATATTATTAACTCTCTCTCTCTCTCTCTCTCCCCTCCAGTTCTATATTATAAACTCTCTCTCTCTCCCCTCCAGTTCTATATTATAAACTCTCTCTCTCTCTCCTCCAGTTCTATATTATAAACTCTCTCTCTCCCCTCCAGTTCTATATTATAAACTCTCTCTCTCTCCCCTCCATATCTATATTATAAACTCTCTCTCTCTCTCTCCCTCCAGTTCTATGTTATAAACTCTCTCTCTCTCTCCCCTCCAGTTCTATATTATAAACTCTCTCTCTCCCCTCCAGTTCTATATTATAAACTCTCTCTCTCCCCTCCAGTTCTATATTATAAACTCTCTCTCTCCCCTCCAGTTCTATATTATAAACCCTCTCTCTCCTCCAGTTCTATATTATAAACTCTCTCTCTCTCTCCCCTCCAGTTCTATATTATAAACTCTCTCTCTCTCTCTCTCTCTCTCCTCCAGTTCTATATTATAAACTCTCTCTCCCCTCCATTTTTATATTATAAACTCTCTCTCTCCCCTCCAGATCTATATTATAAACTCTATCTCTCTCTCCCCTCCAGTTCTATATTATAAACTCTCTCTCTCTCCCCTCCAGATCTATATTATAAACTCTCTCTCTCTCCCCTCCAGATCTATATAAACTCTCTCTCTCTCTCTCTCTCTCTCTCTCTCCCCCCTCCAGATCTATATTATAAAATCTCTCTCTCTCCTCCAGTTCTATATTATAAACTCTCTCTCTCTCTCTCTCCTCCAGTTCTATATTATAAACTCTCTCTCTCCCCTCCAGTTCTATATTATAAAATCTCTCTCTCTCCCTTCCAGTTCTATATTATTCTCCCCTCCAGTTCTATATTATTAACTCTCTCTCTCTCTCTCTCCCCTCCAGTTCTATATTATAAACTCTCTCTCTCTCTCTCCCCTCCAGTTCTATATTATAAACTCTCTCTCTCTCTCTCTCTCTCTCTCTCTCTCTCTCTCTCTCTCCCCTCCAGATCTATATAAACTCTCTCTCTCTCTCTCTCTCTCTCTCTCTCTCCCCTCCAGTTCTATATTATAAACTCTCTCTCTCTCCCCTCCAGATCTATATAAACTCTCTCTCTCTCTCTCTCTCTCTCTCTCTCTCTCCCTCCAGATCTATATTATAAACTCTCTCTCTCTCTCTCTCTCCCCTCCAGTTCTATATTATAAACTCTCTCTCTCTCTCTCCCCCCTCCAGATCTATATTCTAAACTCTCTCTCTCTCTCCCCTCCAGATCTATATTCTAAACTCTCTCCCCTCCAGTTCTATATTATAAACTCTCTCTCTCCCCTCCAGATCTATATTCTAAACTCTCTCTCTCTCTCCCCTCCAGATCTATATTCTAAACTCTCTCTCTCCTCCAGTTCTATATTATAAACTCTCTCTCTCCCCTCCAGTTCTATATTATAAACTCTCTCTCTCCCCTCCAGTTCTATATTATAAACTCTCTCTCTCCCCTCCAGTTCTATATTATAAACTCTCTCTCTCCCCCCTCCAGTTCTATATTATAAAATCTCTCTCTCTCTCTCTCCCTTCCAGTTCTATATTATTCTCCCCTCCACTTCTATATTATTAACTCTCTCTCTCTCTCTCTCTCCCCTCCAGTTCTATATTATAAACTCTCTCTCTCTCCCCTCCAGTTCTATATTATAAACTCTCTCTCTCTCTCCTCCAGTTCTATATTATAAACTCTCTCTCTCCCCTCCAGTTCTATATTATAAACTCTCTCTCTCTCCCCTCCATATCTATATTATAAACTCTCTCTCTCTCTCTCCCTCCAGTTCTATGTTATAAACTCTCTCTCTCTCTCCCCTCCAGTTCTATATTATAAACTCTCTCTCCCCTCCAGTTCTATATTATAAACTCTCTCTCCCCTCCAGTTCTATATTATAAACTCTCTCTCTCCTTCCGGTTCTATATTATAAACTCTCTCTCTCTCTCTCTCTCCCTCCAGTTCTATGTTATAAACTCTCTCTCTCTCCCCTCCAGTTCTATATTATAAACTCTCTCTCCCCTCCAGTTCTATATTATAAACTCTCTCTCCCCTCCAGTTCTATATTATAAAATCTCTCTCTCTCTCTCTCCCTTCCAGTTCTATATTATTCTCCCCTCCACTTCTATATTATTAACTCTCTCTCTCTCTCTCTCCCCTCCAGTTCTATATTATAAACTCTCTCTCTCTCCCCTCCAGATCTATATTCTAAACTCTCTCTCTGTCTCTCCCCTCCAGATCTATATTCTAAACTCTCTCTCTCTCTCTCCCCTCCAGATCTATATTCTAAACTCTCTCCCCTCCAGTTCTATATTATAAACTCTCTCTCTCCCCTCCAGATCTATATTCTAAACTCTCTCTCTCCCCTCCAGTTCTATATTATAAACTCTCTCTCTCCCCTCCAGTTCTATATTATAAACTCTCTCTCTCCCCCTCCAGTTCTATATTATAAAATCTCTCTCTCTCTCTCTCCCTTCCAGTTCTATATTATTCTCCCCTCCACTTCTATATTATTAACTCTCTCTCTCTCTCTCTCCCCTCCAGTTCTATATTATAAACTCTCTCTCTCTCCCCTCCAGTTCTATATTATAAACTCTCTCTCTCTCTCCTCCAGTTCTATATTATAAACTCTCTCTCTCCCCTCCAGTTCTATATTATAAACTCTCTCTCTCTCCCCTCCATATCTATATTATAAACTCTCTCTCTCTCTCTCCCTCCAGTTCTATGTTATAAACTCTCTCTCTCTCTCCCCTCCAGTTCTATATTATAAACTCTCTCTCCCCTCCAGTTCTATATTATAAACTCTCTCTCCCCTCCAGTTCTATATTATAAACTCTCTCTCTCCTTCCGGTTCTATATTATAAACTCTCTCTCTCTCTCTCTCTCCCTCCAGTTCTATGTTATAAACTCTCTCTCTCTCCCCTCCAGTTCTATATTATAAACTCTCTCTCCCCTCCAGTTCTATATTATAAACTCTCTCTCCCCTCCAGTTCTATATTATAAACTCTCTCTCTCCCCTCCAGTTCTATATTATAAACTCTCTCTCCCCTCCAGTTCTATATTATAAACTCTCTCTCCCCTCCAGTTCTATGTTATAAACTCTCTCTCTCCCCTCCAGTTCTATATTATAAACTCTCTCTCTCCCCCCTCCAGTTCTATTTTATAATCTCTCTCTCTCTCCCTTCCATATTATAAACTCTCTCTCTCTCTCCCCTCCAGTTCTATATTATAAACTCTCTCTCCCCTCCAGTTCTATATTATAAACTCTCTCTCTCCCCGCCAGTTCTATATTATAAACTCTCTCTCTCTCCCCTCCAGTTCTATATTATAAACTCTCTCTCTCTCCCCTCCAGTTCTATATTATAAACTCTCTCTCTCCCCTCCAGTTCTATATTATAAACTCTCTCTCTCCCCTCCAGTTCTATATTATAAACTCTCTCTCTCCCCTCCAGTTCTATATTATAAACTCTCTCTCTCCCCCCTCCAGTTCTATATTATAATCTCTCTCTCTCCCTTCCATATTATAAACTCTCTCTCTCTCTCTCTCTCTCCCTTCCAATTCTATATTATTCTCCCCTCCAGTTCTATATTATTAACTCTCTCTCTCTCTTCCCTCCAGTTCTATATTATAAACTCTCTCTCTCTCTCCCCTCCAGATCTATATTCTAAACTCTCTCTCTCTCTCCCCTCCAGATCTATATTCTAAACTCTCTCCCCTCCAGTTCTATATTATAAACTCTCTCTCTCTCTCTCTCCCCCCTCCAGATCTATATTCTAAACTCTCTCTCTGTCTCTCCCCTCCAGATCTATATTCTAAACTCTCTCTCTCTCTCCCCTCCAGATCTATATTCTAAACTCTCTCCCCTCCAGTTCTATATTATAAACTCTCTCTCTCCCCTCCAGTTCTATATTATAAACTCTCTCTCTCCCCTCCAGTTCTATATTATAAACTCTCTCTCTCCCCTCCAGTTCTATATTATAAACCCTCTCTCTCCTCCAGTTCTATATTATAAACTCTCTCTCTCTCTCCCCTCCAGTTCTATATTATAAACTCTCTCTCTCTCTCTCTCTCTCTCCTCTCTCTCTCTCTCTCTCTCTCCTCCAGTTCTATATTATAAACTCTCTCTCCCCTCCATTTTTATATTATAAACTCTCTCTCTCCCCTCCAGTTCTATATTATAAACTCTCTCTCTCTCCCCTCCAGATCTATATTATAAACTCTCTCTCTCTCCCCTCCAGATCTATATAAACTCTCTCTCTCTCTCTCTCTCCCCCCTCCAGATCTATATTATAAAATCTCTCTCTCTCCTCCAGTTCTATATTATAAACTCTCTCTCTCTCTCTCCTCCAGTTCTATATTATAAACTCTCTCTCTCTCTCTCTCCTCCAGTTCTATATTATAAACTCTCTCTCTCCCCTCCAGTTCTATATTATAAAATCTCTCTCTCTCCCTTCCAGTTCTATATTATTCTCCCCTCCAGTTCTATATTATTAACTCTCTCTCTCTCTCTCTCCCCTCCAGTTCTATATTATAAACTCTCTCTCTCTCTCTCCCCTCCAGTTCTATATTATAAACTCTCTCTCCTCTCCAGTTCTGTATTATAAACTCTCTCTCTCTCTCTCTCCTCCAGTTCTATATTCTAAACTCTCTCTCTCTCTCCTCTCTCTCTCTCTCTCTCTCTCTCTCCCCTCCAGTTCTATATTATAAACTCTCTCTCTCTCTCCTTAAGTTCTATATTATAAACTCTCTCTCTCTCCCCTCCAGATCTATATTCTAAACTCGCTCTCTCTCTCTCCCCTCCAGATCAATATTCTAAACTCTCTCTCTCTCCCCTCCAGATCTATATAAACTCTCTCTCTCTCTCTCTCTCCTCTCTCTCTCTCTCTCTCTCTCTCTCTCTCTCTCTCTCCCCTCCAGATCTATATTATAAACTCTCTCTCTCTCTCTCTCCCCTCCAGTTCTATGTTATAAACTCTCTCTCCCCTCCAGTTCTATATTCTAAACTCTCTCCCCTCCAGTTCTATATTATAAACTCTCTCTCTCTCCCCCCTCCAGATCTATATTATAAACTCTCTCTCTCTCTCTCTCTCTCTCTCTCTCTCTCTCTCTCTCTCTCCCCTCCAGTTCTATGTTATAAACTCTCTCTCTCTCTCCCCTCCAGTTCTATATTCTAAACTCTCTCCCCTCCAGTTCTATATTCTAAACTCTCTCTCTCTCTCCCCTCCAGATCTATATAAACTCTCTCTCTCTCTCTCTCTCTCTCCCCCCTCCAGATCTATATTATAAAATCTCTCTCTCTCCTCCAGTTCTATATTATAAACTCTCTTTCTCTCTCCCCTCCAGATCTATATTATAAACTCTCTCTCTCTCTCTCTCCCTCCAGTTCTATGTTATAAACTCTCTCTCTCCCCTCCAGTTCTATATTATAAACTCTCTCTCCCCTCCAGTTCTATATTATAAACTCTCTCTCCCCTCCAGTTCTATATTATAAACTCTCTCTCCCCTCCAGTTCTATATTATAAACTCTCTCTCCCCTCCAGTTCTATATTATAAACTCTCTCTCTCTCTCTCCCTCCAGTTCTATGTTATAAACTCTCTCTCTCTCCCCTCCAGTTCTATATTATAAACTCTCTCTCTCTCCCCTCCAGTTCTATATTATAAACTCTCTCTCCCCTCCAGTTCTATATTATAAACTCTCTCTCCCCTCCAGTTCTATATTATAAACTCTCTCTCCCCTCCAGTTCTATATTATAAACTCTCTCTCCCCTCCAGTTCTATATTATAAACTCTCTCTCCCCTCCAGTTCTATATTATAAACTCTCTCTCTCCCCTCCAGTTCTATATTATAAACTCTCTCTCCCCTCCAGTTCTATATTATAAACTCTCTCTCTCCCCTCCAGTTCTATATTATAAACTCTCTCTCTCCCCTCCAGTTCTATATTATAAACTCTCTCTCTCCCCCCTCCAGTTCTATATTATAATCTCTCTCTCTCCCTTCCATATTATAAACTCTCTCTCTCTCTCTCTCTCTCCCTTCCAATTCTATATTATTCTCCCCTCCAGTTCTATATTATTAACTCTCTCTCTCTCTCTCCCCTCCAGTTCTATATTATAAACTCTCTCTCTCTCTCTCTCCCCTCCAGTTCTATATTATAAACTCTCTCTCTCTGTCTCTCCCCTCCAGATCTATATTCTAAACTCTCTCTCTCTCTCTCTCTCTCTCTCTCTCTCTCTCCCCTCCAGATCTATATTCTAAACTCTCTCTCTCTGTCTCTCCCCTCCAGATCTATATTCTAAACTCTCTCTCTCTCTCCCCTCCAGATCTATATTCTAAACTCTCTCCCCTCCAGTTCTATATTATAAACTCTCTCTCTCCCCTCCAGTTCTATATTATAAACTCTCTCTCTCCCCTCCAGTTCTATATTATAAACTCTCTCTCTCCCCTCCAGTTCTATATTATAAACCCTCTCTCTCCTCCAGTTCTATATTATAAACTCTCTCTCTCTCCCCTCAGTTCTATATTATAAACTCTCTCTCTCTCCCCTCCAGTTCTATATTATAAACTCTCTCTCTCTCCCCTCCAGTTCTATATTATTCTCCCCTCCAGTTCTATATTATAAACTCTCTCTCCCCTCCAGTTCTATATTATAAACTCTCTCTCCCCTCCAGTTCTATATTATAAACTCTCTCTCTCTCTCTCCCTCCAGTTCTATGTTATAAACTCTCTCTCTCTCTCCCCTCCAGTTCTATATTATAAACTCTCTCTCCCCTCCAGTTCTATATTATAAACTCTCTCTCCCCTCCAGTTCTATATTATAAACTCTCTCTCCCCTCCAGTTCTATATTATAAACTCTCTCTCCCCTCCAGTTCTATATTATAAACTCTCTCTCCCCTCCAGTTCTATATTATAAACTCTCTCTCTCCCCTCCAGTTCTATATTATAAACTCTCTCTCCCCTCCAGTTCTATATTATAAACTCTCTCTCTCCCCTCCAGTTCTATATTATAAACTCTCTCTCTCCCCTCCAGTTCTATATTATAAACTCTCTCTCTCCCCCCTCCAGTTCTATATTATAATCTCTCTCTCTCCCTTCCATATTATAAACTCTCTCTCTCTCTCTCTCTCCCTTCCAATTCTATATTATTCTCCCCTCCAGTTCTATATTATTAACTCTCTCTCTCTCTCTCCCCTCCAGTTCTATATTATAAACTCTCTCTCTCTCTCCCCTCCAGTTCTATATTATAAACTCTCTCTCTCTCTCTCTCTCTCTCTCTCCCCTCCAGATCTATATTCTAAACTCTCTCTCTCTGTCTCTCCCCTCCAGATCTATATTCTAAACTCTCTCTCTCTCTCCCCTCCAGATCTATATTCTAAACTCTCTCCCCTCCAGTTCTATATTATAAACTCTCTCTCTCCCCTCCAGTTCTATATTATAAACTCTCTCTCTCCCCTCCAGTTCTATATTATAAACTCTCTCTCTCCCCTCCAGTTCTATATTATAAACCCTCTCTCTCCTCCAGTTCTATATTATAAACTCTCTCTCTCTCCCCTCAGTTCTATATTATAAACTCTCTCTCTCTCCCCTCCAGTTCTATATTATAAACTCTCTCTCTCTCCCCTCCAGTTCTATATTATTCTCCCCTCCAGTTCTATATTATTAACTCTCTCTCTCTCTCTCTCTCCCCTCCAGTTCTATATTATAAACTCTCTCTCTCCCCTCCAGTTCTATATTATAAACTCTCTCTCTCCCCTCCAGTTCTATATTATAAACTCTCTCTCCCCCCTCCAGTTCTATATTATAAAATCTCTCTCTCTCCCTTCCAGTTCTATATTATTCTCCCCTCCAGTTCTATATTATTAACTCTCTCTCTCTCTCTCCCCTCCAGTTCTATATTATAAACTCTCTCTCTCTCTCCCCTCCAGTTCTATATTATAAACTCTCTCTCTCTCTCTCCCCTCCAGTTCTATATTATAAACTCTCTCTCCTCTCCAGTTCTATATTATAAACTCTCTCTCTCTCTCTCTCCTCCAGTTCTATATTATAAACTCTCTCTCTCTCTCTCTCTCTCTCCCTCCCCTCCAGTTCTATATTATAAACTCTCTCTCTCTCTCCTCAAGTTCTATATTATAAACTCTCTCTCTCTCCCCTCCAGATCTATATTCTAAACTCTCTCTCTCTCTCTCTCCCCTCCAGATCTATATTCTAAACTCGCTCTCTCTCTCTCTTCCAGATCAATATTCTAAACTCTCTCTCTCCCCTCCAGTTCTATATTATAAACTCTCTCTCTCCCCTCCAGTTCTATATTATAAACTCTCTCTCTCCCCTCCAGTTCTATATTATAAACTCTCTCTCTCCCCTCCAGATCTATATTATAAACTCTCTCTCTCTCTCTCTCCCCTCCAGTTCTATGTTATAAACTCTCTCTCTCTCTCCCCTCCAGTTCTATATTCTAAACTCTCTCCCCTCCAGTTCTATATTATAAACTCTCTCTTTCCCCTCCAGATCTATATTATAAACTCTCTCTCTCTCTCTCTCTCCCCTCCAGTTCTATATTATAAACTCTCTCTCTCCCCCCTCCAGTTCTATATTATATTCTCTCTCTCTCCCTTCCATATTATAAACTCTCTCTCTCTCTCTCTCCCTTCCAATTCTATATTATTCTCCCCTCCAGTTCTATATTATTAACTCTCTCTCTCTCTCTCCCCTCCAGTTCTATATTATAAACTCTCTCTCTCTCTCCCCTCCAGTTCTATATTATAAACTCTCTCTCTCTCTCTCTCCCCTCCAGATCTATATTCTAAACTCTCTCTCTCTGTCTCTCCCCTCCAGATCTATATTCTAAACTCCCCCTTCTCTCCCCTCCAGATCTATATTCTAAACTCTCTCCCCTCCAGTTCTATATTATAAACTCTCTCTCTCCCCTCCAGTTCTATATTATAAACTCTCTCTCTCCCCTCCAGTTCTATATTATAAACTCTCTCTCCCCTCCAGTTCTATATTATAAACCCTCTCTCTCCTCCAGTTCTATATTATAAACTCTCTCTCTCTCCCCTCCAGTTCTATATTATAAACTCTCTCTCTCTCCCCTCCAGTTCTATATTATTCTCCCCTCCAGTTCTATATTATTAACTCTCTCTCTCTCTCTCTCTCCCCTCCAGTTCTATATTATAAACTCTCTCTCTCCCCTCCAGTTCTATATTATAAACTCTCTCTCTCCCCTCCAGTTCTATATTATAAACTCTCTCTCCCCCCTCCAGTTCTATATTATAAAATCTCTCTCTCTCCCTTCCAGTTCTATATTATTCTCCCCTCCAGTTCTATATTATTAACTCTCTCTCTCTCTCTCTCCCCTCCAGTTCTATATTATAAACTCTCTCTCTCTCTCTCTCCCCTCCAGTTCTATATTATAAACTCTCTCTCTCTCTCTCCCCTCCAGTTCTATATTATAAACTCTCTCTCCTCTCCAGTTCTATATTATAAACTCTCTCTCTCTCTCTCCTCAAGTTCTATATTATAAACTCTCTCTCTCTCCCCTCCAGATCTATATTCTAAACTCTCTCTCTCTCTCTCTCCCCTCCAGATCTATATTCTAAACTCGCTCTCTCTCTCTCTTCCAGATCAATATTCTAAACTCACTCTCTCCCCTCCAGTTCTATATTATAAACTCTCTCTCTCCCCTCCAGTTCTATATTATAAACTCTCTCTCTCCCCTCCAGTTCTATATTATAAACTCTCTCTCTCTCCCCTCCAGATCTATATAAACTCTCTCTCTCTCTCTCTCTCTCTCTCCCCCCTCCAGATCTATATTATAAACTCTCTCTCTCTCTCCCCTCCAGTTCTATGTTATAAACTCTCTCTCTCTCTCCCCTCCAGTTCTATATTCTAAACTCTCTCCCCTCCAGTTCTATATTATAAACTCTCTCTCTCCCCTCCAGATCTATATTATAAACTCTCTCTCTCTCTCTCCCTCCAGTTCTATGTTATAAACTCTCTCTCTCTCTCTCTCTCTCCCTCCAGTTCTATGTTATAAACTCTCTCTCTCTCTCTCCCTCCAGTTCTATGTTATAAACTCTCTCTCTCTCTCCCCTCCAGTTCTATGTTATAAACTCTCTCTCCCCTCCAGTTCTATATTATAAACTCTCTCTCTCTCTCTCTCTCCCTCCAGTTCTATGTTATAAACTCTCTCTCTCTCTCCCCTCCAGTTCTATATTATAAACTCTCTCTCCCCTCCAGTTCTATATTATAAACTCTCTCTCCCCTCCAGTTCTATATTATAAACTCTCTCTCCCCTCCAGTTCTATATTATAAACTCTCTCTCCCCTCCAGTTCTATATTATAAACTCTCTCTCTCCCCTCCAGTTCTATATTATAAACTCTCTCTCTCCCCTCCAGTTCTATATTATAAACTCTCTCTCTCCCCCCTCCAGTTCTATATTATAATCTCTCTCTCTCCCTTCCATATTATAAACTCTCTCTCTCTCTCTCTCCCTTCCAATTCTATATTATTCTCCCCTCCAGTTCTATATTATTAACTCTCTCTCTCTCTCTCCCCTCCAGTTCTATATTATAAACTCTCTCTCTCTCTCCCCTCCAGTTCTATATTATAAACTCTCTCTCTCTCTCTCTCTCTCTCTCTCTCTCTCCCCTCCAGATCTATATTCTAAACTCTCTCTCTCTCTCTCTCCCCTCCAGATCTATATTCTAAACTCTCTCCCCTCCAGTTCTATATTATAAACTCTCTCTCTCCCCTCCAGTTCTATATTATAAACTCTCTCTCTCCCCTCCAGTTCTATATTATAAACTCTCTCTCTCCCCTCCAGTTCTATATTATAAACTCTCTCTCTCCCCTCCAGTTCTATATTATAAACCCTCTCTCTCCTCCAGTTCTATATTATAAACTCTCTCTCTCTCCCCTCCAGTTCTATATTATAAACTCTCTCTCTCTCCCCTCCAGTTCTATATTATTCTCCCCTCCAGTTCTATATTATTAACTCTCTCTCTCTCTCTCTCTCTCCCCTCCAGTTCTATATTATAAACTCTCTCTCTCCCCTCCAGTTCTATATTATAAACTCTCTCTCTCCCCTCCAGTTCTATATTATAAACTCTCTCTCCCCCCTCCAGTTCTATATTATAAAATCTCTCTCTCTCCCTTCCAGTTCTATATTATTCTCCCCTCCAGTTCTATATTATTAACTCTCTCTCTCTCTCTCTCCCCTCCAGTTCTATATTATAAACTCTCTCTCTCTCTCTCCCCTCCAGTTCTATATTATAAACTCTCTCTCTCTCCCCTCCAGTTCTATATTATAAACTCTCTCTCCCCTCCAGTTCTATATTATAAACTCTCTCTCTCTCTCTCCTCCAGTTCTATATTCTAAACTCTCTCTCTCTCTCTCTCTCTCTCTCTCTCTCTCTCTCTCTCTCTCTCCCTCCCTCCCCTCCAGTTCTATATTATAAACTCTCTCTCTCCTCAAGTTCTATATTATAAACTCTCTCTCTCTCCCCTCCAGATCTATATTCTAAACTCTCTCTCTCTCTCTCTCCCCTCCAGATCTATATTCTAAACTCGCTCTCTCTCTCTCTCCTCCAGATCAATATTCTAAACTCTCTCTCTCCCCTCCAGTTCTATATTATAAACTCTCTCTCTCCCCTCCAGTTCTATATTATAAACTCTCTCTCTCCCCTCCAGTTCTATATTATAAACTCTCTCTCTCTCCCCTCCAGATCTATATAAACTCTCTCTCTCTCTCTCTCTCTCCCCCCTCCAGGTCTATATTATAAACTCTCTCTCTCTCTCTCTCCCCCCTCCAGATCTATATTATAAACTCTCTCTCTCTCTCTCTCCCCTCCAGTTCTATGTTATAAACTCTCTCTCTCTCTCCCCTCCAGTTCTATATTCTAAACTCTCTCCCCTCCAGTTCTATATTATAAACTCTCTCTCTCTCTCTCCCTCCAGTTCTATGTTATAAACTCTCTCTCTCTCTCCCCTCCAGTTCTATATTATAAACTCTCTCTCCCCTCCAGTTCTATTTTATAAACTCTCTCTCCCCTCCAGTTCTATATTATAAACTCTCTCTCCCCTCCAGTTCTATATTATAAACTCTCTCTCCCCTCCAGTTCTATATTATAAACTCTCTCTCCCCTCCAGTTCTATATTATAAACTCTCTCTCCCCTCCAGTTCTATGTTATAAACTCTCTCTCTCCCCTCCAGTTCTATATTATAAACTCTCTCTCTCCCCTCCAGTTCTATATTATAAACTCTCTCTCTCCCCCCTCCAGTTCTATATTATAAAATCTCTCTCTCTCTCCCTTCCAGTTCTATATTATTCTCCCCTCCAGTTCTATATTATTAACTCTCTCTCTCTCTCTCCCCTCCAGTTCTATATTATAAACTCTCTCTCTCCCCTCCAGTTCTATATTATAAACTCTCTCTCTCCCCTCCAGTTCTATATTATAAACTCTCTCTCCCCCCTCCAGTTCTATATTATAAAATCTCTCTCTCTCCCTTCCAGTTCTATATTATTCTCCCCTCCAGTTCTATATTATTAACTCTCTCTCTCTCTCCCCTCCAGTTCTATATTATAAACTCTCTCTCTCTCTCTCTCTCCCCTCCAGTTCTATATTATAAACTCTCTCTCTCTCTCTCCCCTCCAGTTCTATATTATAAACTCTCTCTCCTCTCCAGTTCTATATTATAAACTCTCTCTCTCTCTCCTCCAGTTCTATATTCTAAACTCTCTCTCTCTCGCTCTCTCGCTCTCTCTCTCTCTCTCTCTCTCCCTCGCCTCCAGTTCTATATTATAAACTCTCTCTCTCCTCAAGTTCTATATTATAAACTCTCTCTCTCTCCCCTCCAGATCTATATTCTAAACTCTCTCTCTCTCTCTCTCTCTCCCCTCCAGTTCTATATTATAAACTCTCTCTCCCCTCCAGTTCTATATTATAAACTCTCTCTCTCTCTCTCCCTCCAGTTCTATGTTATAAACTCTCTCTCTCTCCCCTCCAGTTCTATATTATAAACTCTCTCTCCCCTCCAGTTCTATATTATAAACTCTCTCTCCCCTCCAGTTCTATATTATAAAATCTCTCTCTCTCTCTCTCCCTTCCAGTTCTATATTATTCTCCCCTCCACTTCTATATTATTAACTCTCTCTCTCTCTCTCTCCCCTCCAGTTCTATATTATAAACTCTCTCTCTCTCCCCTCCAGATCTATATTCTAAACTCTCTCTCTGTCTCTCCCCTCCAGATCTATATTCTAAACTCTCTCTCTCTCTCTCCCCTCCAGATCTATATTCTAAACTCTCTCCCCTCCAGTTCTATATTATAAACTCTCTCTCTCCCCTCCAGATCTATATTCTAAACTCTCTCTCTCCCCTCCAGTTCTATATTATAAACTCTCTCTCTCCCCTCCAGTTCTATATTATAAACTCTCTCTCTCCCCCCTCCAGTTCTATATTATAAAATCTCTCTCTCTCTCTCTCCCTTCCAGTTCTATATTATTCTCCCCTCCACTTCTATATTATTAACTCTCTCTCTCTCTCTCTCCCCTCCAGTTCTATATTATAAACTCTCTCTCTCTCCCCTCCAGTTCTATATTATAAACTCTCTCTCTCTCTCCTCCAGTTCTATATTATAAACTCTCTCTCTCCCCTCCAGTTCTATATTATAAACTCTCTCTCTCTCCCCTCCATATCTATATTATAAACTCTCTCTCTCTCTCTCCCTCCAGTTCTATGTTATAAACTCTCTCTCTCTCTCCCCTCCAGTTCTATATTATAAACTCTCTCTCCCCTCCAGTTCTATATTATAAACTCTCTCTCCCCTCCAGTTCTATATTATAAACTCTCTCTCTCCTTCCGGTTCTATATTATAAACTCTCTCTCTCTCTCTCTCTCCCTCCAGTTCTATGTTATAAACTCTCTCTCTCTCCCCTCCAGTTCTATATTATAAACTCTCTCTCCCCTCCAGTTCTATATTATAAACTCTCTCTCCCCTCCAGTTCTATATTATAAACTCTCTCTCTCCCCTCCAGTTCTATATTATAAACTCTCTCTCCCCTCCAGTTCTATATTATAAACTCTCTCTCCCCTCCAGTTCTATGTTATAAACTCTCTCTCTCCCCTCCAGTTCTATATTATAAACTCTCTCTCTCCCCCCTCCAGTTCTATTTTATAATCTCTCTCTCTCTCCCTTCCATATTATAAACTCTCTCTCTCTCTCCCCTCCAGTTCTATATTATAAACTCTCTCTCCCCTCCAGTTCTATATTATAAACTCTCTCTCTCCCCGCCAGTTCTATATTATAAACTCTCTCTCTCTCCCCTCCAGTTCTATATTATAAACTCTCTCTCTCTCCCCTCCAGTTCTATATTATAAACTCTCTCTCTCCCCTCCAGTTCTATATTATAAACTCTCTCTCTCCCCTCCAGTTCTATATTATAAACTCTCTCTCTCCCCTCCAGTTCTATATTATAAACTCTCTCTCTCCCCCCTCCAGTTCTATATTATAATCTCTCTCTCTCCCTTCCATATTATAAACTCTCTCTCTCTCTCTCTCTCTCCCTTCCAATTCTATATTATTCTCCCCTCCAGTTCTATATTATTAACTCTCTCTCTCTCTTCCCTCCAGTTCTATATTATAAACTCTCTCTCTCTCTCCCCTCCAGATCTATATTCTAAACTCTCTCTCTCTCTCCCCTCCAGATCTATATTCTAAACTCTCTCCCCTCCAGTTCTATATTATAAACTCTCTCTCTCTCTCTCTCCCCCCTCCAGATCTATATTCTAAACTCTCTCTCTGTCTCTCCCCTCCAGATCTATATTCTAAACTCTCTCTCTCTCTCCCCTCCAGATCTATATTCTAAACTCTCTCCCCTCCAGTTCTATATTATAAACTCTCTCTCTCCCCTCCAGTTCTATATTATAAACTCTCTCTCTCCCCTCCAGTTCTATATTATAAACTCTCTCTCTCCCCTCCAGTTCTATATTATAAACCCTCTCTCTCCTCCAGTTCTATATTATAAACTCTCTCTCTCTCTCCCCTCCAGTTCTATATTATAAACTCTCTCTCTCTCTCTCTCTCTCTCTCTCTCTCTCTCTCTCTCTCTCTCTCCTCCAGTTCTATATTATAAACTCTCTCTCCCCTCCATTTTTATATTATAAACTCTCTCTCTCCCCTCCAGTTCTATATTATAAACTCTCTCTCTCTCCCCTCCAGATCTATATTATAAACTCTCTCTCTCTCCCCTCCAGATCTATATAAACTCTCTCTCTCTCTCTCTCTCCCCCCTCCAGATCTATATTATAAAATCTCTCTCTCTCCTCCAGTTCTATATTATAAACTCTCTCTCTCTCTCTCCTCCAGTTCTATATTATAAACTCTCTCTCTCTCTCTCTCCTCCAGTTCTATATTATAAACTCTCTCTCTCCCCTCCAGTTCTATATTATAAAATCTCTCTCTCTCCCTTCCAGTTCTATATTATTCTCCCCTCCAGTTCTATATTATTAACTCTCTCTCTCTCTCTCTCCCCTCCAGTTCTATATTATAAACTCTCTCTCTCTCTCTCCCCTCCAGTTCTATATTATAAACTCTCTCTCCTCTCCAGTTCTGTATTATAAACTCTCTCTCTCTCTCTCTCCTCCAGTTCTATATTCTAAACTCTCTCTCTCTCTCCTCTCTCTCTCTCTCTCTCTCTCTCTCCCCTCCAGTTCTATATTATAAACTCTCTCTCTCTCTCCTTAAGTTCTATATTATAAACTCTCTCTCTCTCCCCTCCAGATCTATATTCTAAACTCGCTCTCTCTCTCTCCCCTCCAGATCAATATTCTAAACTCTCTCTCTCCCTCCAGTTCTATATTATAAACTCTCTCTCTCCCCTCCAGTTCTATATTATAAACTCTCTCTCTCTCCCCTCCAGATCTATATAAACTCTCTCTCTCTCTCTCTCTCTCTCTCTCTCTCTCTCTCTCTCTCTCTCTCTCTCTCCCCTCCAGATCTATATTATAAACTCTCTCTCTCTCTCTCTCCCCTCCAGTTCTATGTTATAAACTCTCTCTCCCCTCCAGTTCTATATTCTAAACTCTCTCCCCTCCAGTTCTATATTATAAACTCTCTCTCTCTCCCCCCTCCAGATCTATATTATAAACTCTCTCTCTCTCTCTCTCTCTCTCTCTCTCTCTCTCTCTCTCTCTCCCCTCCAGTTCTATGTTATAAACTCTCTCTCTCTCTCCCCTCCAGTTCTATATTCTAAACTCTCTCCCCTCCAGTTCTATATTCTAAACTCTCTCTCTCTCTCCCCTCCAGATCTATATAAACTCTCTCTCTCTCTCTCTCTCTCTCCCCCCTCCAGATCTATATTATAAAATCTCTCTCTCTCCTCCAGTTCTATATTATAAACTCTCTTTCTCTCTCCCCTCCAGATCTATATTATAAACTCTCTCTCTCTCTCTCTCCCTCCAGTTCTATGTTATAAACTCTCTCTCTCCCCTCCAGTTCTATATTATAAACTCTCTCTCCCCTCCAGTTCTATATTATAAACTCTCTCTCCCCTCCAGTTCTATATTATAAACTCTCTCTCCCCTCCAGTTCTATATTATAAACTCTCTCTCCCCTCCAGTTCTATATTATAAACTCTCTCTCTCTCTCTCCCTCCAGTTCTATGTTATAAACTCTCTCTCTCTCCCCTCCAGTTCTATATTATAAACTCTCTCTCTCTCCCCTCCAGTTCTATATTATAAACTCTCTCTCCCCTCCAGTTCTATATTATAAACTCTCTCTCCCCTCCAGTTCTATATTATAAACTCTCTCTCCCCTCCAGTTCTATATTATAAACTCTCTCTCCCCTCCAGTTCTATATTATAAACTCTCTCTCCCCTCCAGTTCTATATTATAAACTCTCTCTCTCCCCTCCAGTTCTATATTATAAACTCTCTCTCCCCTCCAGTTCTATATTATAAACTCTCTCTCTCCCCTCCAGTTCTATATTATAAACTCTCTCTCCCCTCCAGTTCTATATTATAAACTCTCTCTCTCCCCCCTCCAGTTCTATATTATAATCTCTCTCTCTCCCTTCCATATTATAAACTCTCTCTCTCTCTCTCTCTCTCTCCCTTCCAATTCTATATTATTCTCCCCTCCAGTTCTATATTATTAACTCTCTCTCTCTCTCTCCCCTCCAGTTCTATATTATAAACTCTCTCTCTCTCTCCCCCTCCAGTTCTATATTATAAACTCTCTCTCTCTCTCTCTCTCTCTCTCTCTCTCTCTCTCTCTCTCTCTCCCCTCCAGATCTATATTCTAAACTCTCTCTCTCTGTCTCTCCCCTCCAGATCTATATTCTAAACTCTCTCTCTCTCTCCCCTCCAGATCTATATTCTAAACTCTCTCCCCTCCAGTTCTATATTATAAACTCTCTCTCTCCCCTCCAGTTCTATATTATAAACTCTCTCTCTCCCCTCCAGTTCTATATTATAAACTCTCTCTCTCCCCTCCAGTTCTATATTATAAACCCTCTCTCTCCTCCAGTTCTATATTATAAACTCTCTCTCTCTCCCCTCAGTTCTATATTATAAACTCTCTCTCTCTCCCCTCCAGTTCTATATTATAAACTCTCTCTCTCTCCCCTCCAGTTCTATATTATTCTCCCCTCCAGTTCTATATTATAAACTCTCTCTCCCCTCCAGTTCTATATTATAAACTCTCTCTCCCCTCCAGTTCTATATTATAAACTCTCTCTCTCTCTCTCCCTCCAGTTCTATGTTATAAACTCTCTCTCTCTCTCCCCTCCAGTTCTATATTATAAACTCTCTCTCCCCTCCAGTTCTATATTATAAACTCTCTCTCCCCTCCAGTTCTATATTATAAACTCTCTCTCCCCTCCAGTTCTATATTATAAACTCTCTCTCCCCTCCAGTTCTATATTATAAACTCTCTCTCCCCTCCAGTTCTATATTATAAACTCTCTCTCTCCCCTCCAGTTCTATATTATAAACTCTCTCTCCCCTCCAGTTCTATATTATAAACTCTCTCTCTCCCCTCCAGTTCTATATTATAAACTCTCTCTCTCCCCTCCAGTTCTATATTATAAACTCTCTCTCTCCCCCCTCCAGTTCTATATTATAATCTCTCTCTCTCCCTTCCATATTATAAACTCTCTCTCTCTCTCTCTCTCTCTCTCCCTTCCAATTCTATATTATTCTCCCCTCCAGTTCTATATTATTAACTCTCTCTCTCTCTCTCCCCTCCAGTTCTATATTATAAACTCTCTCTCTCTCTCCCCTCCAGTTCTATATTATAAACTCTCTCTCTCTCTCTCTCTCTCTCTCTCTCTCTCTCTCTCTCTCTCTCTCTCTCTCTCTCTCTCCCCTCCAGATCTATATTCTAAACTCTCTCTCTCTGTCTCTCCCCTCCAGATCTATATTCTAAACTCTCTCTCTCTCTCCCCTCCAGATCTATATTCTAAACTCTCTCCCCTCCAGTTCTATATTATAAACTCTCTCTCTCCCCTCCAGTTCTATATTATAAACTCTCTCTCTCCCCTCCAGTTCTATATTATAAACTCTCTCTCTCCCCTCCAGTTCTATATTATAAACCCTCTCTCTCCTCCAGTTCTATATTATAAACTCTCTCTCTCTCCCCTCAGTTCTATATTATAAACTCTCTCTCTCTCCCCTCCAGTTCTATATTATAAACTCTCTCTCTCTCCCCTCCAGTTCTATATTATTCTCCCCTCCAGTTCTATATTATTAACTCTCTCTCTCTCTCTCTCTCCCCTCCAGTTCTATATTATAAACTCTCTCTCTCCCCTCCAGTTCTATATTATAAACTCTCTCTCTCCCCTCCAGTTCTATATTATAAACTCTCTCTCCCCCCTCCAGTTCTATATTATAAAATCTCTCTCTCTCCCTTCCAGTTCTATATTATTCTCCCCTCCAGTTCTATATTATTAACTCTCTCTCTCTCTCTCCCCTCCAGTTCTATATTATAAACTCTCTCTCTCTCTCCCCTCCAGTTCTATATTATAAACTCTCTCTCTCTCTCTCCCCTCCAGTTCTATATTATAAACTCTCTCTCCTCTCCAGTTCTATATTATAAACTCTCTCTCTCTCTCTCCTCCAGTTCTATATTATAAACTCTCTCTCTCTCTCTCTCTCCCTCCCCTCCAGTTCTATATTATAAACTCTCTCTCTCTCTCCTCAAGTTCTATATTATAAACTCTCTCTCTCTCCCCTCCAGATCTATATTCTAAACTCTCTCTCTCTCTCTCTCCCCTCCAGATCTATATTCTAAACTCGCTCTCTCTCTCTCTTCCAGATCAATATTCTAAACTCTCTCTCTCCCCTCCAGTTCTATATTATAAACTCTCTCTCTCCCCTCCAGTTCTATATTATAAACTCTCTCTCTCCCCTCCAGTTCTATATTATAAACTCTCTCTCTCCCCTCCAGATCTATATTATAAACTCTCTCTCTCTCTCTCTCCCCTCCAGTTCTATGTTATAAACTCTCTCTCTCTCTCCCCTCCAGTTCTATATTCTAAACTCTCTCCCCTCCAGTTCTATATTATAAACTCTCTCTTTCCCCTCCAGATCTATATTATAAACTCTCTCTCTCTCTCTCTCTCCCCTCCAGTTCTATATTATAAACTCTCTCTCTCCCCCCTCCAGTTCTATATTATATTCTCTCTCTCTCCCTTCCATATTATAAACTCTCTCTCTCTCTCTCTCCCTTCCAATTCTATATTATTCTCCCCTCCAGTTCTATATTATTAACTCTCTCTCTCTCTCTCCCCTCCAGTTCTATATTATAAACTCTCTCTCTCTCTCCCCTCCAGTTCTATATTATAAACTCTCTCTCTCTCTCTCTCCCCTCCAGATCTATATTCTAAACTCTCTCTCTCTGTCTCTCCCCTCCAGATCTATATTCTAAACTCCCCCTTCTCTCCCCTCCAGATCTATATTCTAAACTCTCTCCCCTCCAGTTCTATATTATAAACTCTCTCTCTCCCCTCCAGTTCTATATTATAAACTCTCTCTCTCCCCTCCAGTTCTATATTATAAACTCTCTCTCCCCTCCAGTTCTATATTATAAACCCTCTCTCTCCTCCAGTTCTATATTATAAACTCTCTCTCTCTCCCCTCCAGTTCTATATTATAAACTCTCTCTCTCTCCCCTCCAGTTCTATATTATAAACTCTCTCTCTCTCCCCTCCAGTTCTATATTATTCTCCCCTCCAGTTCTATATTATTAACTCTCTCTCTCTCTCTCTCTCCCCTCCAGTTCTATATTATAAACTCTCTCTCTCCCCTCCAGTTCTATATTATAAACTCTCTCTCTCCCCTCCAGTTCTATATTATAAACTCTCTCTCCCCCCTCCAGTTCTATATTATAAAATCTCTCTCTCTCCCTTCCAGTTCTATATTATTCTCCCCTCCAGTTCTATATTATTAACTCTCTCTCTCTCTCTCTCCCCTCCAGTTCTATATTATAAACTCTCTCTCTCTCTCTCTCCCCTCCAGTTCTATATTATAAACTCTCTCTCTCTCTCTCCCCTCCAGTTCTATATTATAAACTCTCTCTCCTCTCCAGTTCTATATTATAAACTCTCTCTCTCTCTCTCCTCAAGTTCTATATTATAAACTCTCTCTCTCTCCCCTCCAGATCTATATTCTAAACTCTCTCTCTCTCTCTCTCCCCTCCAGATCTATATTCTAAACTCGCTCTCTCTCTCTCTTCCAGATCAATATTCTAAACTCACTCTCTCCCCTCCAGTTCTATATTATAAACTCTCTCTCTCCCCTCCAGTTCTATATTATAAACTCTCTCTCTCCCCTCCAGTTCTATATTATAAACTCTCTCTCTCTCCCCTCCAGATCTATATAAACTCTCTCTCTCTCTCTCTCTCTCTCTCCCCCCTCCAGATCTATATTATAAACTCTCTCTCTCTCTCCCCTCCAGTTCTATGTTATAAACTCTCTCTCTCTCTCCCCTCCAGTTCTATATTCTAAACTCTCTCCCCTCCAGTTCTATATTATAAACTCTCTCTCTCCCCTCCAGATCTATATTATAAACTCTCTCTCTCTCTCTCCCTCCAGTTCTATGTTATAAACTCTCTCTCTCTCTCTCTCTCTCCCTCCAGTTCTATGTTATAAACTCTCTCTCTCTCTCTCCCTCCAGTTCTATGTTATAAACTCTCTCTCTCTCTCCCCTCCAGTTCTATGTTATAAACTCTCTCTCCCCTCCAGTTCTATATTATAAACTCTCTCTCTCTCTCTCTCTCCCTCCAGTTCTATGTTATAAACTCTCTCTCTCTCTCCCCTCCAGTTCTATATTATAAACTCTCTCTCCCCTCCAGTTCTATATTATAAACTCTCTCTCCCCTCCAGTTCTATATTATAAACTCTCTCTCCCCTCCAGTTCTATATTATAAACTCTCTCTCCCCTCCAGTTCTATATTATAAACTCTCTCTCTCCCCTCCAGTTCTATATTATAAACTCTCTCTCTCCCCTCCAGTTCTATATTATAAACTCTCTCTCTCCCCCCTCCAGTTCTATATTATAATCTCTCTCTCTCCCTTCCATATTATAAACTCTCTCTCTCTCTCTCTCCCTTCCAATTCTATATTATTCTCCCCTCCAGTTCTATATTATTAACTCTCTCTCTCTCTCTCCCCTCCAGTTCTATATTATAAACTCTCTCTCTCTCTCCCCTCCAGTTCTATATTATAAACTCTCTCTCTCTCTCTCTCTCTCTCTCTCTCTCTCCCCTCCAGATCTATATTCTAAACTCTCTCTCTCTGTCTCTCCCCTCCAGATCTATATTCTAAACTCTCTCTCTCTCTCCCCTCCAGATCTATATTCTAAACTCTCTCCCCTCCAGTTCTATATTATAAACTCTCTCTCTCCCCTCCAGTTCTATATTATAAACTCTCTCTCTCCCCTCCAGTTCTATATTATAAACTCTCTCTCTCCCCTCCAGTTCTATATTATAAACTCTCTCTCTCCCCTCCAGTTCTATATTATAAACCCTCTCTCTCCTCCAGTTCTATATTATAAACTCTCTCTCTCTCCCCTCCAGTTCTATATTATAAACTCTCTCTCTCTCCCCTCCAGTTCTATATTATTCTCCCCTCCAGTTCTATATTATTAACTCTCTCTCTCTCTCTCTCTCTCCCCTCCAGTTCTATATTATAAACTCTCTCTCTCCCCTCCAGTTCTATATTATAAACTCTCTCTCTCCCCTCCAGTTCTATATTATAAACTCTCTCTCCCCCCTCCAGTTCTATATTATAAAATCTCTCTCTCTCCCTTCCAGTTCTATATTATTCTCCCCTCCAGTTCTATATTATTAACTCTCTCTCTCTCTCTCTCCCCTCCAGTTCTATATTATAAACTCTCTCTCTCTCTCTCCCCTCCAGTTCTATATTATAAACTCTCTCTCTCTCCCCTCCAGTTCTATATTATAAACTCTCTCTCCCCTCCAGTTCTATATTATAAACTCTCTCTCTCTCTCTCCTCCAGTTCTATATTCTAAACTCTCTCTCTCTCTCTCTCTCTCTCTCTCTCTCTCTCTCTCTCTCTCTCTCTCTCTCCCTCCCTCCCCTCCAGTTCTATATTATAAACTCTCTCTCTCCTCAAGTTCTATATTATAAACTCTCTCTCTCTCCCCTCCAGATCTATATTCTAAACTCTCTCTCTCTCTCTCTCCCCTCCAGATCTATATTCTAAACTCGCTCTCTCTCTCTCTCCTCCAGATCAATATTCTAAACTCTCTCTCTCCCCTCCAGTTCTATATTATAAACTCTCTCTCTCCCCTCCAGTTCTATATTATAAACTCTCTCTCTCCCCTCCAGTTCTATATTATAAACTCTCTCTCTCTCCCCTCCAGATCTATATAAACTCTCTCTCTCTCTCTCTCTCTCCCCCCTCCAGGTCTATATTATAAACTCTCTCTCTCTCTCTCTCCCCCCTCCAGATCTATATTATAAACTCTCTCTCTCTCTCTCTCCCCTCCAGTTCTATGTTATAAACTCTCTCTCTCTCTCCCCTCCAGTTCTATATTCTAAACTCTCTCCCCTCCAGTTCTATATTATAAACTCTCTCTCTCTCTCTCCCTCCAGTTCTATGTTATAAACTCTCTCTCTCTCTCCCCTCCAGTTCTATATTATAAACTCTCTCTCCCCTCCAGTTCTATTTTATAAACTCTCTCTCCCCTCAAGTTCTATATTATAAACTCTCTCTCCCCTCCAGTTCTATATTATAAACTCTCTCTCCCCTCCAGTTCTATATTATAAACTCTCTCTCCCCTCCAGTTCTATATTATAAACTCTCTCTCCCCTCCAGTTCTATGTTATAAACTCTCTCTCTCCCCTCCAGTTCTATATTATAAACTCTCTCTCTCCCCTCCAGTTCTATATTATAAACTCTCTCTCTCCCCCCTCCAGTTCTATATTATAAAATCTCTCTCTCTCTCCCTTCCAGTTCTATATTATTCTCCCCTCCAGTTCTATATTATTAACTCTCTCTCTCTCTCTCTCTCTCCCCTCCAGTTCTATATTATAAACTCTCTCTCTCCCCTCCAGTTCTATATTATAAACTCTCTCTCTCCCCTCCAGTTCTATATTATAAACTCTCTCTCCCCCCTCCAGTTCTATATTATAAAATCTCTCTCTCTCCCTTCCAGTTCTATATTATTCTCCCCTCCAGTTCTATATTATTAACTCTCTCTCTCTCTCCCCTCCAGTTCTATATTATAAACTCTCTCTCTCTCTCTCTCTCCCCTCCAGTTCTATATTATAAACTCTCTCTCTCTCTCTCCCCTCCAGTTCTATATTATAAACTCTCTCTCCTTTCCAGTTCTATATTATAAACTCTCTCTCTCTCTCCTCCAGTTCTATATTCTAAACTCTCTCTCTCTCGCTCTCTCTCTCTCTCTCTCTCTCCCTCGCCTCCAGTTCTATATTATAAACTCTCTCTCTCCTCAAGTTCTATATTATAAACTCTCTCTCTCTCCCCTCCAGATCTATATTCTAAACTCTCTCTCTCTCTCTCTCTCTCCCCTCCAGTTCTATATTATAAACTCTCTCTCCCCTCCAGTTCTATATTATAAACTCTCTCTCTCTCTCTCCCTCCAGTTCTATGTTATAAACTCTCTCTCTCTCTCCCCTCCAGTTCTATATTATAAACTCTCTCTCCCCTCCAGTTCTATATTATAAACTCTCTCTCCCCTCCAGTTCTATATTATAAACTCTCTCTCCCCTCCAGTTCTATATTATAAACTCTCTCTCCCCTCCAGTTCTATATTATAAACTCTCTCTCCCCTCCAGTTCTATATTATAAACTCTCTCTCCCCCCTCCAGTTCTATATTATAAACTCTCTCTCTCCCCTCCAGTTCTATATTATAAACTCTCTCTCTCCCCTCCAGTTCTATATTATAAACTCTCTCTCTCCCCTCCAGTTCTATATTATAAACTCTCTCTCTCCCCCCTCCAGTTCTATATTATAATCTCTCTCTCTCCCTTCCATATTATAAACTCTCTCTCTCTCTCTCTCCCTTCCAATTCTATATTATTCTCCCCTCCAGTTCTATATTATTAACTCTCTCTCTCTCTCTCCCCTCCAGTTCTATATTATAAACTCTCTCTCTCTCTCCCCTCCAGTTCTATATTATAAACTCTCTCTCTCTCTCTCTCTCTCTCTCTCCTCTCTCTCTCTCTCTCTCTCTCTCTCCCCCCTCCAGATCTATATTCTAAACTCTCTCTCTCTGTCTCTCCCCTCCAGATCTATATTCTAAACTCTCTCTCTCTCCCCTCCAGATCTATATTCTAAACTCTCTCCCCTCCAGTTCTATATTATAAACTCTCTCTCTCCCCTCCAGTTCTATATTATAAACTCTCTCTCTCCCCTCCAGTTCTATATTATAAACTCTCTCTCTCCCCTCCAGTTCTATATTATAAACCCTCTCTCTCCTCCAGTTCTATATTATAAACTCTCTCTCTCTCCCCTCCAGTTCTATATTATAAACTCTCTCTCTCTCTCCTCCAGTTCTATATTATTCTCCCCTCCAGTTCTATATTATTAACTCTCTCTCTCCCCTCCAGTTCTATATTATAAACTCTCTCTCTCCCCTCCAGTTCTATATTATAAACTCTCTCTCTCCCCTCCAGTTCTATATTATAAACTCTCTCTCTCCCCTCCAGTTCTATATTATAAACTCTCTCTCTCTCCCCTCCAGATCTATATAAACTCTCTCTCTCTCTCTCTCTCTCCCCCCTCCAGATCTATATTATAAACTCTCTCTCTCTCTCTCTCTCCCCTCCAGTTCTATGTTATAAACTCTCTCTCTCCCCTCCAGTTCTATATTATAAACTCTCTCTCTCCCCTCCAGTTCTATATTATAAACTCTCTCTCTCTCCCCTCCAGATCTATATTCTAAACTCGCTCTCTCTCTCTCTTCCAGATCAATATTCTAAACTCTCTCTCTCCCCTCCAGTTCTATATTATAAACTCTCTCTCTCCCCTCCAGTTCTATATTATAAACTCTCTCTCTCTCCCCTCCAGATCTATATAAACTCTCTCTCTCTCTCTCTCTCTCTCCCCCCTCCAGATCTATATTATAAACTCTCTCTCTCTCTCTCCCTCCAGTTCTATGTTATAAACTCTCTCTCTCTCTCTCTCTCCCTCCAGTTCTATGTTATAAACTCTCTCTCTCTCTCCCCTCCAGTTCTATATTATAAACTCTCTCTCCCCTCCAGTTCTATATTATAAACTCTCTCTCTCCCCTCCAGATCTATATTATAAACTCTCTCTCTCTCTCTCCCTCCAGTTCTATGTTATAAACTCTCTCTCTCTCTCTCTCTCCCTCCAGTTCTATGTTATAAACTCTCTCTCTCTCTCCCCTCCAGTTCTATATTATAAACTCTCTCTCCCCTCCAGTTCTATATTATAAACTCTCTCTCCCCTCCAGTTCTATATTATAAACTCTCTCTCCCCTCCAGTTCTATATTATAAACTCTCTCTCCCCTCCAGTTCTATATTATAAACTCTCTCTCTCTCCCTCCAGTTCTATGTTATAAACTCTCTCTCTCTCTCCCCTCCAGTTCTATATTATAAACTCTCTCTCCCCTCCAGTTCTATATTATAAACTCTCTCTCCCCTCCAGTTCTATATTATAAACTCTCTCTCCCCTCCAGTTCTATATTATAAACTCTCTCTCCCCTCCAGTTCTATATTATAAACTCTCTCTCCCCTCCAGTTCTATATTATAAACTCTCTCTCCCCTCCAGTTCTATATTATAAACTCTCTCTCCCCCCTCCAGTTCTATATTATAAACTCTCTCTCTCCCCTCCAGTTCTATATTATAAACTCTCTCTCTCCCCTCCAGTTCTATATTATAAACTCTCTCTCTCCCCTCCAGTTCTATATTATAAACTCTCTCTCTCCCCTCCAGTTCTATATTATAAACTCTCTCTCTCCCCCCTCCAGTTCTATATTATAATCTCTCTCTCTCCCTTCCATATTATAAACTCTCTCTCTCTCTCTCTCCCTTCCAATTCTATATTATTCTCCCCTCCAGTTCTATATTATAAACTCTCTCTCTCTCTCCCCTCCAGTTCTATATTATAAACTCTCTCTCTCTCTCTCTCTCTCTCTCTCTCTCTCTCTCTCTCTCCCCCCTCCAGATCTATATTCTAAACTCTCTCTCTCTGTCTCTCCCCTCCAGTTCTATATTATAAACTCTCTCTCTCCCCTCCAGTTCTATATTATAAACTCTCTCTCTCCCCTCCAGTTCTATATTATAAACTCTCTCTCTCCCCTCCAGTTCTATATTATAAACCCTCTCTCTCCTCCAGTTCTATATTATAAACTCTCTCTCTCTCCCCTCCAGTTCTATATTATAAACTCTCTCTCTCTCCCCTCCAGTTCTATATTATTCTCCCCTCCAGTTCTATATTATTAACTCTCTCTCTCTCTCTCTCTCCCCTCCAGTTCTATATTATAAACTCTCTCTCTCCCCTCCAGTTCTATATTATAAACTCTCTCTCTCCCCTCCAGTTCTATATTATAAACTCTCTCTCCCCCCTCCAGTTCTATATTATAAAATCTCTCTCTCTCCCTTCCAGTTCTATATTATTCTCCCCTCCAGTTCTATATTATAAACTCTCTCTCCCCTCCAGTTCTATATTATAAACTCTCTCTCCCCTCCAGTTCTATATTATAAACTCTCTCTCCCCTCCAGTTCTATATTATAAACTCTCTCTCCCCTCCAGTTCTATATTATAAACTCTCTCTCCCCTCCAGTTCTATATTATAAACTCTCTCTCCCCCCTCCAGTTCTATATTATAAACTCTCTCTCTCCCCTCCAGTTCTATATTATAAACTCTCTCTCTCCCCTCCAGTTCTATATTATAAACTCTCTCTCTCCCCTCCAGTTCTATATTATAAACTCTCTCTCTCCCCTCCAGTTCTATATTATAAACTCTCTCTCTCCCCCCTCCAGTTCTATATTATAATCTCTCTCTCCCCCCTCCAGTTCTATATTATAAACTCTCTCTCTCTCTCCTCCAGTTCTATATTATAAACTCTCTCTCTCCCCTCCAGTTCTATATTATAAACTCTCTCTCTCCCCTCCAGTTCTATATTATAAACTCTCTCTCTCTCCCCTCCAGATCTATATAAACTCTCTCTCTCTCTCTCTCTCTCTCTCTCTCCCCCCTCCAGATCTATATTATAAACTCTCTCTCTCTCTCTCTCCCCTCCAGTTCTATGTTATAAACTCTCTCTCTCTCTCCCCTCCAGTTCTATATTCTAAACTCTCTCCCCTCCAGTTCTATATTATAAACTCTCTCTCTCCCCTCCAGATCTATATTATAAACTCTCTCTCTCTCTCTCCAGTTCTATGTTATAAACTCTCTCTCTCTCTCCCCTCCAGTTCTATATTATAAACTCTCTCTCCCCTCCAGTTCTATTTTATAAACTCTCTCTCCCCTCCAGTTCTATATTATAAACTCTCTCTCCCCTCCAGTTCTATATTATAAACTCTCTCTCCCCTCCAGTTCTATATTATAAACTCTCTCTCCCCTCCAGTTCTATATTATAAACTCTCTCTCCCCTCCAGTTCTATGTTATAAACTCTCTCTCTCCCCTCCAGTTCTATATTATAAACTCTCTCTCCCCCCTCCAGTTCTATATTATAAAATCTCTCTCTCTCTCTCCCTTCCAGTTCTATATTATTCTCCCCTCCAGTTCTATATTATTAACTCTCTCTCTCTCTCCCCTCCAGTTCTATATTATAAACTCTCTCTCTCCCCTCCAGTTCTATATTATAAACTCTCTCTCTCCCCTCCAGTTCTATATTATAAACTCTCTCTCCCCCCTCCAGTTCTATATTATAAAATCTCTCTCTCTCCCTTCCAGTTCTATATTATTCTCCCCTCCAGTTCTATATTATTAACTCTCTCTCTCCCCTCCAGTTCTATATTATAAACTCTCTCTCTCTCTCTCCCCTCCAGTTCTATATTATAAACTCTCTCTCCCCTCCAGTTCTATATTATAAACTCTCTCTCCCCTCCAGTTCTATATTATAAACTCTCTCTCCCCTCCAGTTCTATATTATAAACTCTCTCTCCCCTCCAGTTCTATATTATAAACTCTCTCTCCCCTCCAGTTCTATATTATAAACTCTCTCTCCCCTCCAGTTCTATATTATAAACTCTCTCTCCCCCCTCCAGTTCTATATTATAAACTCTCTCTCTCCCCTCCAGTTCTATATTATAAACTCTCTCTCTCCCCTCCAGTTCTATATTATAAACTCTCTCTCTCCCCTCCAGTTCTATATTATAAACTCTCTCTCTCCCCTCCAGTTCTATATTATAAACTCTCTCTCTCCCCCCTCCAGTTCTATATTATAATCTCTCTCTCTCCCTTCCATATTATAAACTCTCTCTCTCTCTCTCTCCCTTCCAATTCTATATTATTCTCCCCTCCAGTTCTATATTATAAACTCTCTCTCTCTCTCCCCTCCAGTTCTATATTATAAACTCTCTCTCTCTCTCTCTCTCTCTCTCTCTCTCTCTCTCTCTCTCTCTCTCTCCCCCCTCCAGATCTATATTCTAAACTCTCTCTCTCTGTCTCTCCCCTCCAGTTCTATATTATAAACTCTCTCTCTCCCCTCCAGTTCTATATTATAAACTCTCTCTCTCCCCTCCAGTTCTATATTATAAACTCTCTCTCTCCCCTCCAGTTCTATATTATAAACCCTCTCTCTCCTCCAGTTCTATATTATAAACTCTCTCTCTCTCCCCTCCAGTTCTATATTATAAACTCTCTCTCTCTCCCCTCCAGTTCTATATTATTCTCCCCTCCAGTTCTATATTATTAACTCTCTCTCTCTCTCTCTCTCTCCCCTCCAGTTCTATATTATAAACTCTCTCTCTCCCCTCCAGTTCTATATTATAAACTCTCTCTCTCCCCTCCAGTTCTATATTATAAACTCTCTCTCCCCCCTCCAGTTCTATATTATAAAATCTCTCTCTCTCCCTTCCAGTTCTATATTATTCTCCCCTCCAGTTCTATATTATTAACTCTCTCTCTCTCTCTCTCCCCTCCAGTTCTATATTATAAACTCTCTCTCTCTCTCTCCCCTCCAGTTCTATATTATAAACTCTCTCTCTCTCTCTCCCCTCCAGTTCTATATTATAAACTCTCTCTCCTCTCCAGTTCTATATTATAAACTCTCTCTCTCTCCTCCAGTTCTATATTCTAAACTCTCTCTCTCTCTCTCTCTCTCTCTCTCTCTCTCTCTCTCTCTCCCTCCCCTCCAGTTCTATATTATAAACTCTCTCTCTCTCTCCTCAAGTTCTATATTATAAACTCTCTCTCTCCCCTCCAGATCTATATTCTAAACTCTCTCTCTCTCTCTCTCCCCTCCAGATCTATATTATAAACTCTCTCTCCCCTCCAGTTCTATATTATAAACTCTCTCTCCCCCCTCCAGTTCTATATTATAAACTCTCTCTCTCTCTCCTCCAGTTCTATATTATAAACTCTCTCTCTCCCCTCCAGTTCTATATTATAAACTCTCTCTCTCCCCTCCAGTTCTATATTATAAACTCTCTCTCTCTCCCCTCCAGATCTATATAAACTCTCTCTCTCTCTCTCTCTCTCTCTCTCTCCCCCCTCCAGTTCTATATTATAAACTCTCTCTCTCCCCTCCAGTTCTATATTATAAACTCTCTCTCTCCCCTCCAGTTCTATATTATAAACTCTCTCTCTCCCCCCTCCAGTTCTATATTATAATCTCTCTCTCTCCCTTCCATATTATAAACTCTCTCTCTCTCTCTCTCCCTTCCAATTCTATATTATTCTCCCCTCCAGTTCTATATTATAAACTCTCTCTCTCTCTCCCCTCCAGTTCTATATTATAAACTCTCTCTCTCTCTCTCTCTCTCTCTCTCTCTCTCTCTCTCTCTCTCCCCCCTCCAGATCTATATTCTAAACTCTCTCTCTCTGTCTCTCCCCTCCAGTTCTATATTATAAACTCTCTCTCTCCCCTCCAGTTCTATATTATAAACTCTCTCTCTCCCCTCCAGTTCTATATTATAAACTCTCTCTCTCCCCTCCAGTTCTATATTATAAACCCTCTCTCTCCTCCTGTTCTATATTATAAACTCTCTCTCTCTCCCCTCCAGTTCTATATTATAAACTCTCTCTCTCTCCCCTCCAGTTCTATATTATTCTCCCCTCCAGTTCTATATTATTAACTCTCTCTCTCTCTCTCTCTCTCCCCTCCAGTTCTATATTATAAACTCTCTCTCTCCCCTCCAGTTCTATATTATAAACTCTCTCTCTCCCCTCCAGTTCTATATTATAAACTCTCTCTCCCCCCTCCAGTTCTATATTATAAAATCTCTCTCTCTCCCTTCCAGTTCTATATTATTCTCCCCTCCAGTTCTATATTATTAACTCTCTCTCTCTCTCTCTCCCCTCCAGTTCTATATTATAAACTCTCTCTCTCTCTCTCCCCTCCAGTTCTATATTATAAACTCTCTCTCTCTCTCTCCCCTCCAGTTCTATATTATAAACTCTCTCTCCTCTCCAGTTCTATATTATAAACTCTCTCTCTCTCCTCCAGTTCTATATTCTAAACTCTCTCTCTCTCTCTCTCTCTCTCTCTCTCTCTCTCTCTCTCTCTCCCTCCCCTCCAGTTCTATATTATAAACTCTCTCTCTCTCTCCTCAAGTTCTATATTATAAACTCTCTCTCTCCCCTCCAGATCTATATTCTAAACTCTCTCTCTCTCTCTCTCCCCTCCAGATCTATATTATAAACTCTCTCTCCCCTCCAGTTCTATATTATAAACTCTCTCTCCCCCCTCCAGTTCTATATTATAAACTCTCTCTCTCTCTCCTCCAGTTCTATATTATAAACTCTCTCTCTCCCCTCCAGTTCTATATTATAAACTCTCTCTCTCCCCTCCAGTTCTATATTATAAACTCTCTCTCTCTCCCCTCCAGATCTATATAAACTCTCTCTCTCTCTCTCTCTCTCTCTCTCTCCCCCCTCCAGATCTATATTATAAACTCTCTCTCTCTCTCTCTCTCCCCTCCAGTTCTATGTTATAAACTCTCTCTCTCTCTCCCCTCCAGTTCTATATTCTAAACTCTCTCCCCTCCAGTTCTATATTATAAACTCTCTCTCTCCCCTCCAGATCTATATTATAAACTCTCTCTCTCTCTCTCCAGTTCTATGTTATAAACTCTCTCTCTCTCTCCCCTCCAGTTCTATATTATAAACTCTCTCTCCCCTCCAGTTCTATTTTATAAACTCTCTCTCCCCTCCAGTTCTATATTATAAACTCTCTCTCCCCTCCAGTTCTATATTATAAACTCTCTCTCCCCTCCAGTTCTATATTATAAACTCTCTCTCCCCTCCAGTTCTATATTATAAACTCTCTCTCCCCTCCAGTTCTATATTATAAACTCTCTCTCCCCTCCAGTTCTATGTTATAAACTCTCTCTCTCCCCTCCAGTTCTATATTATAAACTCTCTCTCCCCCCTCCAGTTCTATATTATAAAATCTCTCTCTCTCTCTCCCTTCCAGTTCTATATTATTCTCCCCTCCAGTTCTATATTATTAACTCTCTCTCTCTCTCCCCTCCAGTTCTATATTATAAACTCTCTCTCTCCCCTCCAGTTCTATATTATAAACTCTCTCTCTCCCCTCCAGTTCTATATTATAAACTCTCTCTCCCCCCTCCAGTTCTATATTATAAAATCTCTCTCTCTCCCTTCCAGTTCTATATTATTCTCCCCTCCAGTTCTATATTATTAACTCTCTCTCTCTCTCCCCTCCAGTTCTATATTATAAACTCTCTCTCTCTCTCTCCCCTCCAGTTCTATATTATAAACTCTCTCTCTCTCTCTCCCCTCCAGTTCTATATTATAAACTCTCTCTCCTCTCCAGTTCTATATTATAAACTCTCTCTCTCTCTCTCCTCCAGTTCTATATTCTAAACTCTCTCTCTCTCTCTCGCTCTCTCTCTCCTCTCTCTCTCTCTCTCTCTCTCTCTCCCTCGCCTCCAGTTCTATATTATAAACTCTCTCTCTCTCTCCTCAAGTTCTATATTATAAACTCTCTCTCTCTCCCCTCCAGATCTATATTCTAAACTCTCTCTCTCTCTCTCTCCCCTCCAGATCTATATTCTAAACTCGCTCTCTCTCTCTCTCTCCTCCAGATCAATATTCTAAACTCTCTCTCTCCCCTCCAGTTCTATATTATAAACTCTCTCTCTCCCCTCCAGTTCTATATTATAAACTCTCTCTCTCCCCTCCAGTTCTATATTATAAACTCTCTCTCTCCCCTCCAGTTCTATATTATAAACCCTCTCTCTTCTCCAGTTCTATATTATAAACTCTCTCTCCCCTCCAGTTCTATATTATAAACTCTCTCTCTCTCTCCTCCAGTTCTATATTATAAACTCTCTCCACTCCATTTTTATATTATAAACTCTCTCTCTCCCCTCCAGATCTATATTATAAACTCTATCTCTCTCTCCCCTCCAGTTCTATATTATAAACTCTCTCTCTCTCCCCTCCAGATCTATATTATAAACTCTCTCTCTCTCCCCTCCAGATCTATATAAACTCTCTCTCTCTCTCTCTCTCTCTCTCTCTCCCCCCTCCAGATCTATATTATAAAATCTCTCTCTCTCCTCCAGTTCTATATTATAAACTCTCTCTCTCTCTCTCTCCTCCAGTTCTATATTATAAACTCTCTCTCTCCCCTCCAGTTCTATATTATAAAATCTCTCTCTCTCCCTTCCAGTTCTATATTATTCTCCCCTCCAGTTCTATATTATTAACTCTCTCTCTCTCTCTCTCCCCTCCAGTTCTATATTATAAACTCTCTCTCTCTCTCCCCTCCAGTTCTATATTATAAACTCTCTCTCCTCTCCAGTTCTGTATTATAAACTCTCTCTCTCTCTCTCTCCTCCAGTTCTATATTCTAAACTCTCTCTCTCTCTCTCTCTCTCTCTCTCTCTCTCTCCCCTCCAGTTCTATATTATAAACTCTCTCTCTCTCTCCTCAAGTTCTATATTATAAACTCTCTCTCTCTCCCCTCCAGATCTATATTCTAAACTCTCTCTCTCTCTCTCTCCCCTCCAGATCTATATAAACTCTCTCTCTCTCTCTCTCTCTCTCTCTCCCCCCTCCAGATCTATATTATAAAATCTCTCTCTCTCCTCCAGTTCTATATTATAAACTCTCTCTCTCTCTCTCTCCTCCAGTTCTATATTATAAACTCTCTCTCTCCCCTCCAGTTCTATATTATAAAATCTCTATCTCTCCCTTCCAGTTCTATATTATTCTCCCCTCCAGTTCTATATGATTAACTCTCTCTCTCTCTCTCTCCCCTCCAGTTCTATATTATAAACTCTCTCTCTCTCTCTCCCCTCCAGTTCTATATTATAAACTCTCTCTCCTCTCCAGTTCTGTATTATAAACTCTCTCTCTCTCTCTCTCCTCCAGTTCTATATTCTAAACTCTCTCTCTCTCTCCCCCTCCAGTTCTATATTATAAACTCTCTCTCTCTCTCCTCAAGTTCTATATTATAAACTCTCTCTCTCTCCCCTCCAGATCTATATTCTAAACTCTCTCTCTCTCTCTCTCTCCCCTCCAGATCTATATTCTAAACTCGCTCTCTCTCTCTCCCCTCTAGATCAATATTCTAAACTCTCTCTCTCCCCTCCAGTTCTATATTATAAACTCTCTCTCTCCCCTCCAGTTCTATATTATAAACTCTCTCTCTCTCCCCTCCAGATCTATATTATAAACTCTCTCTCTCTCTCTCTCTCTCTCTCTCTCTCTCTCCCCCCTCCAGATCTATATTATAAACTCTCTCTCTCTCTCTCTCTCTCTCTCTCTCTCTCTCTCCCTCCAGTTCTATGTTATAAACTCTCTCTCTCTCTCCCCTCCAGTTCTATATTCTAAACTCTCTCCCCTCCAGTTCTATATTATAAACTCTCTCTCTCTCTCCCCTCCAGATCTATATTATAAACTCTCTCTCTCTCTCTCCCCTCCAGATCTATATAAACTCTCTCTCTCTCTCTCTCTCTCTCCCCCCTCCAGATCTATATTATAAAATCTCTCTCTCTCCTCCAGTTCTATATTATAAACTCTCTCTCTCCTCTCCAGTTCTATATTATAAACTCTCTTTCTCTCTCCCCTCCAGATCTATATTATAAACTCTCTCTCTCTCTCTCCCTCCAGTTCTATGTTATAAACTCTCTCTCTCTCTCCCCTCCAGTTCTATATTATAAACTCTCTCTCCCCTCCAGTTCTATATTATAAACTCTCTCTCCCCTCCAGTTCTATATTATAAACTCTCTCTCCCCTCCAGTTCTATATTATAAACTCTCTCTCTCTCTCCTCAAGTTCTATATTATAAACTCTCTCTCTCTCTCCCCTCCAGATCTATATTCTAAACTCTCTCTCTCTCTCTCTCCCCTCCAGATCTATATAAACTCTCTCTCTCTCTCTCTCTCTCTCTCTCCCCCCTCCAGATCTATATTATAAAATCTCTCTCTCTCCTCCAGTTCTATATTATAAACTCTCTCTCTCTCTCTCTCCTCCAGTTCTATATTATAAACTCTCTCTCTCCCCTCCAGTTCTATATTATAAAATCTCTCTCTCTCCCTTCCAGTTCTATATTATTCTCCCCTCCAGTTCTATATGATTAACTCTCTCTCTCTCTCTCTCCCCTCCAGTTCTATATTATAAACTCTCTCTCTCTCTCTCCCCTCCAGTTCTATATTATAAACTCTCTCTCCTCTCCAGTTCTGTATTATAAACTCTCTCTCTCTCTCTCTCCTCCAGTTCTATATTCTAAACTCTCTCTCTCTCTCTCTCTCTCTCTCTCTCTCTCTCCCCTCCAGTTCTATATTATAAACTCTCTCTCTCTCTCCTCAAGTTCTATATTATAAACTCTCTCTCTCTCCCCTCCAGATCTATATTCTAAACTCTCTCTCTCTCTCTCTCCCCTCCAGATCTATATTCTAAACTCGCTCTCTCTCTCTCCCCTCTAGATCAATATTCTAAACTCTCTCTCTCCCCTCCAGTTCTATATTATAAACTCTCTCTCTCCCCTCCAGTTCTATATTATAAACTCTCTCTCTCTCCCCTCCAGATCTATATTATAAACTCTCTCTCTCTCTCTCTCTCTCTCTCTCTCTCTCTCCCCCCTCCAGATCTATATTATAAACTCTCTCTCTATCTCTCTCTCTCTCTCTCTCTCTCTCCCCTCCAGTTCTATGTTATAAACTCTCTCTCTCTCTCCCCTCCAGTTCTATATTCTAAACTCTCTCCCCTCCAGTTCTATATTATAAACTCTCTCTCTCTCTCCCCTCCAGATCTATATTATAAACTCTCTCTCTCTCTCTCCCCTCCAGATCTATATAAACTCTCTCTCTCTCTCTCTCTCCCCCCTCCAGATCTATATTATAAAATCTCTCTCTCTCCTCCAGTTCTATATTATAAACTCTCTCTCTCCTCTCCAGTTCTATATTATAAACTCTCTTTCTCTCTCCCCTCCAGATCTATATTATAAACTCTCTCTCTCTCTCTCTCCCTCCAGTTCTATGTTATAAACTCTCTCTCTCTCCCCTCCAGTTCTATATTATAAACTCTCTCTCCCCTCCAGTTCTATATTATAAACTCTCTCTCCCCTCCAGTTCTATATTATAAACTCTCTCTCCCCTCCAGTTCTATATTATAAACTCTCTCTCCCCTCCAGTTCTATATTATAAACTCTCTCTCCCCTCCAGTTCTATATTATAAACTCTCTCTCTCTCTCTCTCTCCCTCCAGTTCTATGTTATAAACTCTCTCTCTCTCTCCCCTCCAGTTCTATATTATAAACTCTCTCTCCCCTCCAGTTCTATATTATAAACTCTCTCTCCCCTCCAGTTCTATATTATAAACTCTCTCTCCCCTCCAGTTCTATATTATAAACTCTCTCTCCCCTCCAGTTCTATATTATAAACTCTCTCTCCCCTCCAGTTCTATATTATAAACTCTCTCTCTCTCTCCCCTCCAGATCTATATTATAAACTCTCTCTCTCTCGCTCCCCTCCAGATCTATATAAACTCTCTCTCTCTCTCTCTCTCCCCCCTCCAGATCTATATTATAAAATCTCTCTCTCTCCTCCAGTTCTATATTATAAACTCTCTCTCTCCTCTCCAGTTCTATATTATAAACTCTCTTTCTCTCTCCCCTCCAGATCTATATTATAAACTCTCTCTCTCTCTCTCTCTCTCCCTCCAGTTCTATGTTATAAACTCTCTCTCTCTCTCCCCTCCAGTTCTATATTATAAACTCTCTCTCCCCTCCAGTTCTATATTATAAACTCTCTCTCCCCTCCAGTTCTATATTATAAACTCTCTCTCCCCTCCAGTTCTATATTATAAACTCTCTCTCCCCTCCAGTTCTATATTATAAACTGTCTCTCTCTCTCTCTCTCCCTCCAGTTCTATGTTATAAACTCTCTCTCTCTCTCCCCTCCAGTTCTATATTATAAACTCTCTCTCCCCTCCAGTTCTATATTATAAACTCTCTCTCCCCTCCAGTTCTATATTATAAACTCTCTCTCCCCTCCAGTTCTATATTATAAACTCTCTCTCCCCTCCAGTTCTATATTATAAACTCTCTCTCCCCTCCAGTTCTATATTATAAACTCTCTCTCCCCTCCAGTTCTATATTATAAACTCTCTCTCTCCCCTCCAGTTCTATATTATAAACTCTCTCTCTCCCCTCCAGTTCTATATTATAAACTCTCTCTCTCCCCTCCAGTTCTATATTATAAACTCTCTCTCTCCCCTCCAGTTCTATATTATAAACTCTCTCTCTCCCCCCTTCAGTTCTATATTATAATCTCTCTCTCTCCCTTCCATATTATAAACTCTCTCTCTCTCTCTCTCCCTTCCAATTCTATATTATTCTCCCCTCCAGTTCTATATTATAAACTCTCTCTCTCTCTCTCTCTCTCTCCCCTCCAGTTCTATATTATAAACTCTCTCTCTCTCTCCTCAAGTTCTATATTATAAACTCTCTCTCTCCCCTCCAGATCTATATTCTAAACTCTCTCTCTCTCTCTCTCCCCTCCAGATCTATATAAACTCTCTCTCTCTCTCTCTCTCTCTCTCTCCCCCCTCCAGATCTATATTATAAAATCTCTCTCTCTCCTCCAGTTCTATATTATAAACTCTCTCTCTCTCTCTCTCTCTCTCTCTCTCTCTCTCCCCTCCAGTTCTATGTTATAAACTCTCTCTCTCTCTCCCCTCCAGTTCTATATTCTAAACTCTCTCCCCTCCAGTTCTATATTATAAACTCTCTCTCTCTCTCCCCTCCAGATCTATATTATAAACTCTCTCTCTCTCTCTCCCCTCCAGATCTATATAAACTCTCTCTCTCTCTCTCTCTCCCCCCTCCAGATCTATATTATAAAATCTCTCTCTCTCCTCCAGTTCTATATTATAAACTCTCTCTCTCCTCTCCAGTTCTATATTATAAACTCTCTTTCTCTCTCCCCTCCAGATCTATATTATAAACTCTCTCTCTCTCTCTCTCCCTCCAGTTCTATGTTATAAACTCTCTCTCTCTCTCCCCTCCAGTTCTATATTATAAACTCTCTCTCCCCTCCAGTTCTATATTATAAACTCTCTCTCCCCTCCAGTTCTATATTATAAACTCTCTCTCCCCTCCAGTTCTATATTATAAACTCTCTCTCCCCTCCAGTTCTATATTATAAACTCTCTCTCTCTCTCCCTCCAGTTCTATGTTATAAACTCTCTCTCTCTCTCCCCTCCAGTTCTATATTATAAACTCTCTCTCCCCTCCAGTTCTATATTATAAACTCTCTCTCCCCTCCAGTTCTATATTATAAACTCTCTCTCCCCTCCAGTTCTATATTATAAACTCTCTCTCCCCTCCAGTTCTATATTATAAACTCTCTCTCCCCTCCAGTTCTATATTATAAACTCTCTCTCCCCTCCAGTTCTATATTATAAACTCTCTCTCTCCCCTCCAGTTCTATATTATAAACTCTCTCTCTCCCCTCCAGTTCTATATTATAAACTCTCTCTCTCCCCCCTCCAGTTCTATATTATAATCTCTCTCTCTCCCTTCCATATTATAAACTCTCTCTCTCTCTCTCTCTCTCCCTTCCAATTCTATATTATTCTCCCCTCCAGTTCTATATTATAAACTCTCTCTCTCTCTCTCTCTCTCTCTCTCCCCTCCAGTTCTATATTATAAACTCTCTCTCTCTCTCCTCAAGTTCTATATTATAAACTCTCTCTCTCCCCTCCAGATCTATATTCTAAACTCTCTCTCTCTCTCTCTCCCCTCCAGATCTATATAAACTCTCTCTCTCTCTCTCTCTCTCTCTCTCTCTCCCCCCTCCAGATCTATATTATAAAATCTCTCTCTCTCCTCCAGTTCTATATTATAAACTCTCTCTCTCTCTCTCTCCTCCAGTTCTATATTATAAACTCTCTCTCTCCCCTCCAGTTCTATATTCTAAACTCTCTCTCTCTCTCTCTCTCTCTCTCTCTCTCTCTCTCTCTCTCTCCCCTCCAGTTCTATATTATAAACTCTCTCTCTCTCTCCTCAAGTTCTATATTATAAACTCTCTCTCTCTCCCCTCCAGATCTATATTCTAAACTCTCTCTCTCTCTCTCTCCCCTCCAGATCTATATAAACTCTCTCTCTCTCTCTCTCTCTCTCTCTCTCTCTCCCCCCTCCAGATCTATATTATAAAATCTCTCTCTCTCCTCCAGTTCTATATTATAAACTCTCTCTCTCTCTCTCTCCTCCAGTTCTATATTATAAACTCTCTCTCTCCCCTCCAGTTCTATATTATAAAATCTCTCTCTCTCCCTTCCAGTTCTATATTATTCTCCCCTCCAGTTCTATATGATTAACTCTCTCTCTCTCTCTCTCCCCTCCAGTTCTATATTATAAACTCTCTCTCTCTCTCTCCCCTCCAGTTCTATATTATAAACTCTCTCTCCTCTCCAGTTCTGTATTATAAACTCTCTCTCTCTCCTCCAGTTCTATATTCTAAACTCTCTCTCTCTCTCTCTCTCTCTCTCTCTCTCCCCTCCAGTTCTATATTATAAACTCTCTCTCTCTCTCCTCAAGTTCTATATTATAAACTCTCTCTCTCTCCCCTCCAGATCTATATTCTAAACTCTCTCTCTCTCTCTCTCCCCTCCAGATCTATATTCTAAACTCGCTCTCTCTCTCTCCCCTCTAGATCAATATTCTAAACTCTCTCTCTCCCCTCCAGTTCTATATTATAAACTCTCTCTCTCCCCTCCAGTTCTATATTATAAACTCTCTCTCTCTCCCCTCCAGATCTATATAAACTCTCTCTCTCTCTCTCTCTCTCTCTCTCCCCCCTCCAGATCTATATTATAAACTCTCTCTCTCTCTCTCTCTCTCTCTCTCTCCCCTCCAGTTCTATGTTATAAACTCTCTCTCTCTCTCCCCTCCAGTTCTATATTCTAAACTCTCTCCCCTCCAGTTCTATATTATAAACTCTCTCTCTCTCTCCCCTCCAGATCTATATTATAAACTCTCTCTCTCTCTCTCCCCTCCAGATCTATATAAACTCTCTCTCTCTCTCTCTCTCTCCCCCCTCCAGATCTATATTATAAAATCTCTCTCTCTCCTCCAGTTCTATATTATAAACTCTCTCTCTCCTCTCCAGTTCTATATTATAAACTCTCTTTCTCTCTCCCCTCCAGATCTATATTATAAACTCTCTCTCTCTCTCTCCCTCCAGTTCTATGTTATAAACTCTCTCTCTCTCTCCCCTCCAGTTCTATATTATAAACTCTCTCTCCCCTCCAGTTCTATATTATAAACTCTCTCTCCCCTCCAGTTCTATATTATAAACTCTCTCTCCCCTCCAGTTCTATATTATAAACTCTCTCTCCCCTCCAGTTCTATATTATAAACTCTCTCTCTCTCTCTCTCTCCCTCCAGTTCTATGTTATAAACTCTCTCTCTCTCTCCCCTCCAGTTCTATATTATAAACTCTCTCTCCCCTCCAGTTCTATATTATAAACTCTCTCTCCCCTCCAGTTCTATATTATAAACTCTCTCTCCCCTCCAGTTCTATATTATAAACTCTCTCTCCCCTCCAGTTCTATATTATAAACTCTCTCTCCCCTCCAGTTCTATATTATAAACTCTCTCTCCCCTCCAGTTCTATATTATAAACTCTCTCTCTCCCCTCCAGTTCTATATTATAAACTCTCTCTCTCCCCTCCAGTTCTATATTATAAACTCTCTCTCTCCCCTCCAGTTCTATATTATAAACTCTCTCTCTCCCCTCCAGTTCTATATTATAAACTCTCTCTCTCCCCCCTCCAGTTCTATATTATAATCTCTCTCTCTCCCTTCCATATTATAAACTCTCTCTCTCTCTCTCTCCCTTCCAATTCTATATTATTCTCCCCTCCAGTTCTATATTATAAACTCTCTCTCTCTCTCTCTCTCTCTCCCCTCCAGTTCTATATTATAAACTCTCTCTCTCTCTCCTCAAGTTCTATATTATAAACTCTCTCTCTCCCCTCCAGATCTATATTCTAAACTCTCTCTCTCTCTCTCTCCCCTCCAGATCTATATAAACTCTCTCTCTCTCTCTCTCTCTCTCTCTCTCCCCTCCAGATCTATATTATAAAATCTCTCTCTCTCCTCCAGTTCTATATTATAAACTCTCTCTCTCTCTCTCTCCTCCAGTTCTATATTATAAACTCTCTCTCTCCCCTCCAGTTCTATATTATAAAATCTCTCTCTCTCCCTTCCAGTTCTATATTATTCTCCCCTCCAGTTCTATATTATTAACTCTCTCTCTCTCTCTCTCCCCTCCAGTTCTATATTATAAACTCTCTCTCTCTCTCTCCCCTCCAGTTCTATATTATAAACTCTCTCTCCTCTCCAGTTCTGTATTATAAACTCTCTCTCTCCTCCAGTTCTATATTCTAAACTCTCTCTCTCTCTCTCTCTCTCTCTCTCTCTCTCTCTCTCTCTCCCCTCCAGTTCTATATTATAAACTCTCTCTCTCTCTCCTCAAGTTCTATATTATAAACTCTCTCTCTCTCCCCTCCAGATCTATATTCTAAACTCTCTCTCTCTCTCTCTCCCCTCCAGATCTATATTCTAAACTCGCTCTCTCTCTCTCCCCTCTAGATCAATATTCTAAACTCTCTCTCTCCCCTCCAGTTCTATATTATAAACTCTCTCTCTCCCCTCCAGTTCTATATTATAAACTCTCTCTCTCTCCCCTCCAGATCTATATAAACTCTCTCTCTCTCTCTCTCTCTCTCTCTCTCCCCCCTCCAGATCTATATTATAAACTCTCTCTCTCTCTCTCTCTCTCTCTCTCTCTCCCCTCCAGTTCTATGTTATAAACTCTCTCTCTCTCTCCCCTCCAGTTCTATATTCTAAACTCTCTCCCCTCCAGTTCTATATTATAAACTCTCTCTCTCTCTCCCCTCCAGATCTATATTATAAACTCTCTCTCTCTCTCTCCCCTCCAGATCTATATAAACTCTCTCTCTCTCTCTCTCTCTCCCCCCTCCAGATCTATATTATAAAATCTCTCTCTCTCCTCCAGTTCTATATTATAAACTCTCTCTCTCCTCTCCAGTTCTATATTATAAACTCTCTTTCTCTCTCCCCTCCAGATCTATATTATAAACTCTCTCTCTCTCTCTCTCCCTCCAGTTCTATGTTATAAACTCTCTCTCTCTCTCCCCTCCAGTTCTATATTATAAACTCTCTCTCCCCTCCAGTTCTATATTATAAACTCTCTCTCCCCTCCAGTTCTATATTATAAACTCTCTCTCCCCTCCAGTTCTATATTATAAACTCTCTCTCCCCTCCAGTTCTATATTATAAACTCTCTCTCTCTCTCTCTCCCTCCAGTTCTATATTATAAACTCTCTCTCCCCTCCAGTTCTATATTATAAACTCTCTCTCCCCTCCAGTTCTATATTATAAACTCTCTCTCCCCTCCAGTTCTATATTATAAACTCTCTCTCTCTCTCTCTCCCTCCAGTTCTATGTTATAAACTCTCTCTCTCTCTCCCCTCCAGTTCTATATTATAAACTCTCTCTCCCCTCCAGTTCTATATTATAAACTATCTCTCCCCTCCAGTTCTATATTATAAACTCTCTCTCCCCTCCAGATCTATATTCTAAACTCGCTCTCTCTCTCTCTCTCCTCCAGATCAATATTCTAAACTCTCTCTCTCCCCTCCAGTTCTATATTATAAACTCTCTCTCTCCCCTCCAGTTCTATATTATAAACTCTCTCTCTCCCCTCCAGTTCTATATTATAAACTCTCTCTCTCTCCCCTCCAGATCTATATAAACTCTCTCTCTCTCTCTCTCTCTCTCCCCCCTCCAGATCTATATTATAAACTCTCTCTCTCTCTCTCTCCCCTCCAGTTCTATGTTATAAACTCTCTCTCTCCCCTCCAGTTCTATATTATAAACTCTCTCTCTCCCCTCCAGTTCTATATTATAAACTCTCTCTCTCTCCCCTCCAGATCTATATTCTAAACTCGCTCTCTCTCTCTCTTCCAGATCAATATTCTAAACTCTCTCTCTCCCCTCCAGTTCTATATTATAAACTCTCTCTCTCCCCTCCAGTTCTATATTATAAACTCTCTCTCTCCCCTCCAGTTCTATATTATAAACTCTCTCTCTCTCCCCTCCAGATCTATATAAACTCTCTCTCTCTCTCTCTCTCTCTCTCCCCTCCAGATCTATATTCTAAACTCTCTCTCTCTGTCTCTCCCCTCCAGATCTATATTCTAAACTCTCTCTCTCTCTCCCCTCCAGATCTATATTCTAAACTCTCTCCCCTCCAGTTCTATATTATAAACCCTCTCTCTCCTCCAGTTCTATATTATAAACTCTCTCTCTCTCCCCTCCAGTTCTATATTATAAACTCTCTCTCTCTCCCCTCCAGTTCTATATTATTCTCCCCTCCAGTTCTATATTATTAACTCTCTCTCTCTCTCTCTCTCCCCTCCAGTTCTATATTATAAACTCTCTCTCTCCCCTCCAGTTCTATATTATAAACTCTCTCTCTCCCCTCCAGTTCTATATTATAAACTCTCTCTCCCCCCTCCAGTTCTATATTATAAAATCTCTCTCTCTCCCTTCCAGTTCTATATTATTCTCCCCTCCAGTTCTATATTATTAACTCTCTCTCTCTCTCTCTCCCCTCCAGTTCTATATTATAAACTCTCTCTCTCTCTCTCCCCTCCAGTTCTATATTATAAACTCTCTCTCTCTCTCTCCCCTCCAGTTCTATATTATAAACTCTCTCTCCTCTCCAGTTCTATATTATAAACTCTCTCTCTCTCTCTCCTCCAGTTCTATATTCTAAACTCTCTCTCTCTCTCTCTCTCTCTCTCTCTCTCTCTCCCTCCCCTCCAGTTCTATATTATAAACTCTCTCTCTCTCTCCTCAAGTTCTATATTATAAACTCTCTCTCTCCCCTCCAGATCTATATTCTAAACTCTCTCTCTCTCTCTCTCTCCCCTCCAGATCTATATTCTAAACTCGCTCTCTCTCTCTCTCCTCCAGATCAATATTCTAAACTCTCTCTCTCCCCTCCAGTTCTATATTATAAACTCTCTCTCTCCCCTCCAGTTCTATATTATAAACTCTCTCTCTCCCCTCCAGTTCTATATTATAAACTCTCTCTCTCTCCCCTCCAGATCTATATAAACTCTCTCTCTCTCTCTCTCTCTCTCTCCCCCCTCCAGATCTATATTATAAACTCTCTCTCTCTCTCTCTCCCCTCCAGTTCTATGTTATAAACTCTCTCTCTCTCTCCCCTCCAGTTCTATATTCTAAACTCTCTCCCCTCCAGTTCTATATTATAAACTCTCTCTCTCCCCTCCAGATCTATATTATAAACTCTCTCTCTCTCTCTCCCTCCAGTTCTATGTTATAAACTCTCTCTCTCTCTCCCCTCCAGTTCTATATTATAAACTCTCTCTCCCCTCCAGTTCTATATTATAAACTCTCTCTCCCCTCCAGTTCTATATTCTAAACTCTCTCCCCTCCAGTTCTATATTATAAACTCTCTCTCTCTCTCCCCTCCAGATCTATATTATAAACTCTCTCTCTCTCTCTCCCCTCCAGATCTATATAAACTCTCTCTCTCTCTCTCTCCCCCCTCCAGATCTATATTATAAAATCTCTCTCTCTCCTCCAGTTCTATATTATAAACTCTCTCTCTCCTCTCCAGTTCTATATTATAAACTCTCTTTCTCTCTCCCCTCCAGATCTATATTATAAACTCTCTCTCTCTCTCTCTCCCTCCAGTTCTATGTTATAAACTCTCTCTCTCTCTCCCCTCCAGTTCTATATTATAAACTCTCTCTCCCCTCCAGTTCTATATTATAAACTCTCTCTCCCCTCCAGTTCTATATTATAAACTCTCTCTCCCCTCCAGTTCTATATTATAAACTCTCTCTCCCCTCCAGTTCTATATTATAAACTCTCTCTCTCTCTCCCTCCAGTTCTATGTTATAAACTCTCTCTCTCTCTCCCCTCCAGTTCTATATTATAAACTCTCTCTCCCCTCCAGTTCTATATTATAAACTCTCTCTCCCCTCCAGTTCTATATTATAAACTCTCTCTCCCCTCCAGTTCTATATTATAAACTCTCTCTCCCCTCCAGTTCTATATTATAAACTCTCTCTCCCCTCCAGTTCTATATTATAAACTCTCTCTCCCCTCCAGTTCTATATTATAAACTCTCTCTCTCCCCTCCAGTTCTATATTATAAACTCTCTCTCTCCCCTCCAGTTCTATATTATAAACTCTCTCTCTCCCCCCTCCAGTTCTATATTATAATCTCTCTCTCTCCCTTCCATATTATAAACTCTCTCTCTCTCTCTCTCCCTTCCAATTCTATATTATTCTCCCCTCCAGTTCTATATTATAAACTCTCTCTCTCTCTCTCTCTCTCTCTCTCCCCTCCAGTTCTATATTATAAACTCTCTCTCTCTCTCCTCAAGTTCTATATTATAAACTCTCTCTCTCCCCTCCAGATCTATATTCTAAACTCTCTCTCTCTCTCTCTCCCCTCCAGATCTATATTATAAAATCTCTCTCTCTCCTCCAGTTCTATATTATAAACTCTCTCTCTCTCTCTCTCCTCCAGTTCTATATTATAAACTCTCTCTCTCCCCTCCAGTTCTATATTCTAAACTCTCTCTCTCTCTCTCTCTCTCTCTCTCTCTCTCTCTCTCTCTCCCCTCCAGTTCTATATTATAAACTCTCTCTCTCTCTCTCTCTCTCTCTCTCTCTCCCCCCTCCAGATCTATATTATAAAATCTCTCTCTCTCCTCCAGTTCTATATTATAAACTCTCTCTCTCTCTCTCTCCTCCAGTTCTATATTATAAACTCTCTCTCTCCCCTCCAGTTCTATATTCTAAACTCTCTCTCTCTCTCTCTCTCTCTCTCTCTCTCTCTCTCTCTCTCCCCTCCAGTTCTATATTATAAACTCTCTCTCTCTCTCCTCAAGTTCTATATTATAAACTCTCTCTCTCTCCCCTCCAGATCTATATTCTAAACTCTCTCTCTCTCTCTCTCCCCTCCAGATCTATATAAACTCTCTCTCTCTCTCTCTCTCTCTCTCTCTCTCTCCCCCCTCCAGATCTATATTATAAAATCTCTCTCTCTCCTCCAGTTCTATATTATAAACTCTCTCTCTCTCTCTCTCTCCTCCAGTTCTATATTATAAACTCTCTCTCTCCCCTCCAGTTCTATATTATAAAATCTCTCTCTCTCCCTTCCAGTTCTATATTATTCTCCCCTCCAGTTCTATATGATTAACTCTCTCTCTCTCTCTCTCCCCTCCAGTTCTATATTATAAACTCTCTCTCTCTCTCTCTCCCCTCCAGTTCTATATTATAAACTCTCTCTCCTCTCCAGTTCTGTATTATAAACTCTCTCTCTCTCCTCCAGTTCTATATTCTAAACTCTCTCTCTCTCTCTCTCTCTCTCTCTCTCCCCTCCAGTTCTATATTATAAACTCTCTCTCTCTCTCCTCAAGTTCTATATTATAAACTCTCTCTCTCTCCCCTCCAGATCTATATTCTAAACTCTCTCTCTCTCTCTCTCCCCTCCAGATCTATATTCTAAACTCGCTCTCTCTCTCTCCCCTCTAGATCAATATTCTAAACTCTCTCTCTCCCCTCCAGTTCTATATTATAAACTCTCTCTCTCCCCTCCAGTTCTATATTATAAACTCTCTCTCTCTCCCCTCCAGATCTATATAAACTCTCTCTCTCTCTCTCTCTCTCTCTCTCTCCCCCTCCAGATCTATATTATAAACTCTCTCTCTCTCTCTCTCTCTCTCTCTCTCTCTCTCTCTCCCCTCCAGTTCTATGTTATAAACTCTCTCTCTCTCTCCCCTCCAGTTCTATATTCTAAACTCTCTCCCCTCCAGTTCTATATTATAAACTCTCTCTCTCTCTCCCCTCCAGATCTATATTATAAACTCTCTCTCTCTCTCTCCCCTCCAGATCTATATAAACTCTCTCTCTCTCTCTCTCTCTCCCCCCTCCAGATCTATATTATAAAATCTCTCTCTCTCCTCCAGTTCTATATTATAAACTCTCTCTCTCCTCTCCAGTTCTATATTATAAACTCTCTTTCTCTCTCCCCTCCAGATCTATATTATAAACTCTCTCTCTCTCTCTCCCTCCAGTTCTATGTTATAAACTCTCTCTCTCTCTCCCCTCCAGTTCTATATTATAAACTCTCTCTCCCCTCCAGTTCTATATTATAAACTCTCTCTCCCCTCCAGTTCTATATTATAAACTCTCTCTCCCCTCCAGTTCTATATTATAAACTCTCTCTCCCCTCCAGTTCTATATTATAAACTCTCTCTCTCTCTCTCTCTCCCTCCAGTTCTATGTTATAAACTCTCTCTCTCTCTCCCCTCCAGTTCTATATTATAAACTCTCTCTCCCCTCCAGTTCTATATTATAAACTCTCTCTCCCCTCCAGTTCTATATTATAAACTCTCTCTCCCCTCCAGTTCTATATTATAAACTCTCTCTCCCCTCCAGTTCTATATTATAAACTCTCTCTCCCCTCCAGTTCTATATTATAAACTCTCTCTCCCCTCCAGTTCTATATTATAAACTCTCTCTCTCCCCTCCAGTTCTATATTATAAACTCTCTCTCTCCCCTCCAGTTCTATATTATAAACTCTCTCTCTCCCCTCCAGTTCTATATTATAAACTCTCTCTCTCCCCTCCAGTTCTATATTATAAACTCTCTCTCTCCCCCCTCCAGTTCTATATTATAATCTCTCTCTCTCCCTTCCATATTATAAACTCTCTCTCTCTCTCTCTCCCTTCCAATTCTATATTATTCTCCCCTCCAGTTCTATATTATAAACTCTCTCTCTCTCTCTCTCTCTCTCTCCCCTCCAGTTCTATATTATAAACTCTCTCTCTCTCTCCTCAAGTTCTATATTATAAACTCTCTCTCTCCCCTCCAGATCTATATTCTAAACTCTCTCTCTCTCTCTCTCCCCTCCAGATCTATATAAACTCTCTCTCTCTCTCTCTCTCTCTCTCTCCCCTCCAGATCTATATTATAAAATCTCTCTCTCTCCTCCAGTTCTATATTATAAACTCTCTCTCTCTCTCTCTCCTCCAGTTCTATATTATAAACTCTCTCTCTCCCCTCCAGTTCTATATTATAAAATCTCTCTCTCTCCCTTCCAGTTCTATATTATTCTCCCCTCCAGTTCTATATTATTAACTCTCTCTCTCTCTCTCTCCCCTCCAGTTCTATATTATAAACTCTCTCTCTCTCTCTCCCCTCCAGTTCTATATTATAAACTCTCTCTCCTCTCCAGTTCTGTATTATAAACTCTCTCTCTCCTCCAGTTCTATATTCTAAACTCTCTCTCTCTCTCTCTCTCTCTCTCTCTCTCTCTCTCTCTCCCCTCCAGTTCTATATTATAAACTCTCTCTCTCTCTCCTCAAGTTCTATATTATAAACTCTCTCTCTCTCCCCTCCAGATCTATATTCTAAACTCTCTCTCTCTCTCTCTCCCCTCCAGATCTATATTCTAAACTCGCTCTCTCTCTCTCCCCTCTAGATCAATATTCTAAACTCTCTCTCTCCCCTCCAGTTCTATATTATAAACTCTCTCTCTCCCCTCCAGTTCTATATTATAAACTCTCTCTCTCTCCCCTCCAGATCTATATAAACTCTCTCTCTCTCTCTCTCTCTCTCTCTCTCTCCCCCCTCCAGATCTATATTATAAACTTTCTCTCTCTCTCTCTCTCTCTCTCTCTCTCCCCTCCAGTTCTATGTTATAAACTCTCTCTCTCTCTCCCCTCCAGTTCTATATTCTAAACTCTCTCCCCTCCAGTTCTATATTATAAACTCTCTCTCTCTCTCCCCTCCAGATCTATATTATAAACTCTCTCTCTCTCTCTCCCCTCCAGATCTATATAAACTCTCTCTCTCTCTCTCTCTCTCCCCCCTCCAGATCTATATTATAAAATCTCTCTCTCTCCTCCAGTTCTATATTATAAACTCTCTCTCTCCTCTCCAGTTCTATATTATAAACTCTCTTTCTCTCTCCCCTCCAGATCTATATTATAAACTCTCTCTCTCTCTCTCTCCCTCCAGTTCTATGTTATAAACTCTCTCTCTCTCTCCCCTCCAGTTCTATATTATAAACTCTCTCTCCCCTCCAGTTCTATATTATAAACTCTCTCTCCCCTCCAGTTCTATATTATAAACTCTCTCTCCCCTCCAGTTCTATATTATAAACTCTCTCTCCCCTCCAGTTCTATATTATAAACTCTCTCTCTCTCTCTCTCCCTCCAGTTCTATATTATAAACTCTCTCTCCCCTCCAGTTCTATATTATAAACTCTCTCTCCCCTCCAGTTCTATATTATAAACTCTCTCTCCCCTCCAGTTCTATATTATAAACTCTCTCTCTCTCTCTCTCCCTCCAGTTCTATGTTATAAACTCTCTCTCTCTCTCCCCTCCAGTTCTATATTATAAACTCTCTCTCCCCTCCAGTTCTATATTATAAACTATCTCTCCCCTCCAGTTCTATATTATAAACTCTCTCTCCCCTCCAGATCTATATTCTAAACTCGCTCTCTCTCTCTCTCTCCTCCAGATCAATATTCTAAACTCTCTCTCTCCCCTCCAGTTCTATATTATAAACTCTCTCTCTCCCCTCCAGTTCTATATTATAAACTCTCTCTCTCCCCTCCAGTTCTATATTATAAACTCTCTCTCTCTCCCCTCCAGATCTATATAAACTCTCTCTCTCTCTCTCTCTCTCTCCCCCCTCCAGATCTATATTATAAACTCTCTCTCTCTCTCTCTCCCCTCCAGTTCTATGTTATAAACTCTCTCTCTCCCCTCCAGTTCTATATTATAAACTCTCTCTCTCCCCTCCAGTTCTATATTATAAACTCTCTCTCTCTCCCCTCCAGATCTATATTCTAAACTCGCTCTCTCTCTCTCTTCCAGATCAATATTCTAAACTCTCTCTCTCCCCTCCAGTTCTATATTATAAACTCTCTCTCTCCCCTCCAGTTCTATATTATAAACTCTCTCTCTCCCCTCCAGTTCTATATTATAAACTCTCTCTCTCTCCCCTCCAGATCTATATAAACTCTCTCTCTCTCTCTCTCTCTCTCTCCCCTCCAGATCTATATTCTAAACTCTCTCTCTCTGTCTCTCCCCTCCAGATCTATATTCTAAACTCTCTCTCTCTCTCCCCTCCAGATCTATATTCTAAACTCTCTCCCCTCCAGTTCTATATTATAAACCCTCTCTCTCCTCCAGTTCTATATTATAAACTCTCTCTCTCTCCCCTCCAGTTCTATATTATAAACTCTCTCTCTCTCCCCTCCAGTTCTATATTATTCTCCCCTCCAGTTCTATATTATTAACTCTCTCTCTCTCTCTCTCTCCCCTCCAGTTCTATATTATAAACTCTCTCTCTCCCCTCCAGTTCTATATTATAAACTCTCTCTCTCCCCTCCAGTTCTATATTATAAACTCTCTCTCCCCCCTCCAGTTCTATATTATAAAATCTCTCTCTCTCCCTTCCAGTTCTATATTATTCTCCCCTCCAGTTCTATATTATTAACTCTCTCTCTCTCTCTCTCCCCTCCAGTTCTATATTATAAACTCTCTCTCTCTCTCTCCCCTCCAGTTCTATATTATAAACTCTCTCTCTCTCTCTCCCCTCCAGTTCTATATTATAAACTCTCTCTCCTCTCCAGTTCTATATTATAAACTCTCTCTCTCTCTCTCCTCCAGTTCTATATTCTAAACTCTCTCTCTCTCTCTCTCTCTCTCTCTCTCTCTCTCTCCCTCCCCTCCAGTTCTATATTATAAACTCTCTCTCTCTCTCCTCAAGTTCTATATTATAAACTCTCTCTCTCCCCTCCAGATCTATATTCTAAACTCTCTCTCTCTCTCTCTCTCCCCTCCAGATCTATATTCTAAACTCGCTCTCTCTCTCTCTCCTCCAGATCAATATTCTAAACTCTCTCTCTCCCCTCCAGTTCTATATTATAAACTCTCTCTCTCCCCTCCAGTTCTATATTATAAACTCTCTCTCTCCCCTCCAGTTCTATATTATAAACTCTCTCTCTCTCCCCTCCAGATCTATATAAACTCTCTCTCTCTCTCTCTCTCTCTCTCCCCCCTCCAGATCTATATTATAAACTCTCTCTCTCTCTCTCTCCCCTCCAGTTCTATGTTATAAACTCTCTCTCTCTCTCCCCTCCAGTTCTATATTCTAAACTCTCTCCCCTCCAGTTCTATATTATAAACTCTCTCTCTCCCCTCCAGATCTATATTATAAACTCTCTCTCTCTCTCTCCCTCCAGTTCTATGTTATAAACTCTCTCTCTCTCTCCCCTCCAGTTCTATATTATAAACTCTCTCTCCCCTCCAGTTCTATATTATAAACTCTCTCTCCCCTCCAGTTCTATATTATAAACTCTCTCTCCCCTCCAGTTCTATATTATAAACTCTCTCTCCCCTCCAGTTCTATATTATAAACTCTCTCTCCCCTCCAGTTCTATGTTATAAACTCTCTCTCTCCCCTCCAGTTCTATATTATAAACTCTCTCTCTCCCCTCCAGTTCTATATTATAAACTCTCTCTCTCCCCCCTCCAGTTCTATATTATAAAATCTCTCTCTCTCTCTCCCTTCCAGTTCTATATTATTCTCCCCTCCAGTTCTATATTATTAACTCTCTCTCTCTCTCCCCTCCAGTTCTATATTATAAACTCTCTCTCTCCCCTCCAGTTCTATATTATAAACTCTCTCTCTCCCCTCCAGTTCTATATTATAAACTCTCTCTCCCCCCTCCAGTTCTATATTATAAAATCTCTCTCTCTCCCTTCCAGTTCTATATTATTCTCCCCTCCAGTTCTATATTATTAACTCTCTCTCTCTCTCCCCTCCAGTTCTATATTATAAACTCTCTCTCTCTCTCTCCCCTCCAGTTCTATATTATAAACTCTCTCTCTCTCTCTCCCCTCCAGTTCTATATTATAAACTCTCTCTCCTCTCCAGTTCTATATTATAAACTCTCTCTCTCTCTCTCTCTCTCCTCCAGTTCTATATTCTAAACTCTCTCTCTCTCTCTCGCTCTCTCTCTCTCTCTCTCTCTCTCTCTCTCTCCCTCGCCTCCAGTTCTATATTATAAACTCTCTCTCTCTCTCCTCAAGTTCTATATTATAAACTCTCTCTCTCTCCCCTCCAGATCTATATTCTAAACTCGCTCTCTCTCTCTCTCTCCTCCAGATCAATATTCTAAACTCTCTCTCTCCCCTCCAGTTCTATATTATAAACTCTCTCTCTCCCCTCCAGTTCTATATTATAAACTCTCTCTTTCCCCTCCAGTTCTATATTATAAACTCTCTCTCTCCCCTCCAGTTCTATATTATAAACCCTCTCTCTTCTCCAGTTCTATATTATAAACTCTCTCTCCCCTCCAGTTCTATATTATAAACTCTCTCTCTCTCTCTCTCTCTCCTCCAGTTCTATATTATAAACTCTCTCTCCCCTCCATTTTTATATTATAAACTCTCTCTCTCCCCTCCAGTTCTATATTATAAACTCTCTCTCTCTCCCCTCCAGATCTATATTATAAACTCTCTCTCTCTCCCCTCCAGATCTATATAAACTCTCTCTCTCTCTGTCTCTCTCTCTCTCCCCCCTCCAGATCTATATTATAAAATCTCTCTCTCTCCTCCAGTTCTATATTATAAACTCTCTCTCTCTCTCTCCTCCAGTTCTATATTATAAACTCTCTCTCTCCCCTCCAGTTCTATATTATAAAATCTCTCTCTCTCCCTTCCAGTTCTATATTATTCTCCCCTCCAGTTCTATATTATTAACTCTCTCTCTCTCCCCTCCAGTTCTATATTATAAACTCTCTCTCTCTCTCTCCCCTCCAGTTCTATATTATAAACTCTCTCTCCTCTCCAGTTCTGTATTATAAACTCTCTCTCTCTCTCTCTCTCCTCCAGTTCTATATTCTAAACTCTCTCTCTCTCTCTCTCTCTCTCTCTCTCTCTCTCTCCCCTCCAGTTCTATATTATAAACTCTCTCTCTCTCTCCTCAAGTTCTGTATTATAAACTCTCTCTCTCTCCCCTCCAGATCTATATTCTAAACTCTCTCTCTCTCTCTCCCCTCCAGATCTATATTCTAAACTCGCTCTCTCTCTCTCCCCTCTAGATCTATATTCTAAACTCGCTCTCTCTCTCTCCCCTCTAGATCAATATTCTAAACTCTCTCTCTCCCCTCCAGTTCTATATTATAAACTCTCTCTCTCCCCTCCAGTTCTATATTATAAACTCTCTCTCTCTCCCCTCCAGATCTATATAAACTCTCTCTCTCTCTCTCTCTCTCTCTCTCTCTCTCTCCCCTCCAGATCTATATTATAAACTCTCTCTCTCTCTCTCTCTCCTCTCTCTCTCTCTCTCTCTCTCCCCTCCAGTTCTATGTTATAAACTCTCTCTCTCCCCTCCAGTTCTATATTCTAAACTCTCTCCCCTCCAGTTCTATATTATAAACTCTCTCTCTCTCCCCTCCAGATCTATATTATAAACTCTCTCTCTCTCTCTCTCCCCTCCAGATCTATATAAACTCTCTCTCTCTCTCTCCCTCTCCCCCCTCCAGATCTATATTATAAAATCTCTCTCTCTCCTCCAGTTCTATATTATAAACTCTCTCTCTCCTCTCCAGTTCTATATTATAAACTCTCTTTCTCTCTCCCCTCCAGATCTATATTATAAACTCTCTCTCTCTCTCTCTCCCTCCAGTTCTATGTTATAAACTCTCTCTCTCCCCTCCAGTTCTATATTATAAACTCTCTCTCCCCTCCAGTTCTATATTATAAACTCTCTCTCCCCTCCAGTTCTATATTATAAACTCTCTCTCCCCTCCAGTTCTATATTATAAACTCTCTCTCCCCTCCAGTTCTATATTATAAACTCTCTCTCTCTCTCCCCTCCAGATCTATATTATAAACTCTCTCTCTCTCTCTCCCCTCCAGATCTATATAAACTCTCTCTCTCTCTCTCTCTCTTCCCCCTCCAGATCTATATTATAAAATCTCTCTCTCTCCTCCAGTTCTATATTATAAACTCTCTCTCTCCTCTCCAGTTCTATATTATAAACTCTCTTTCTCTCTCCCCTCCAGATCTATATTATAAACTCTCTCTCTCTCTCTCTCTCCCTCCAGTTCTATGTTATAAACTCTCTCTCTCTCTCCCCTCCAGTTCTATATTATAAACTCTCTCTCCCCTCCAGTTCTATATTATAAACTCTCTCTCCCCTCCAGTTCTATATTATAAACTCTCTCTCCCCTCCAGTTCTATATTATAAACTCTCTCTCCCCTCCAGTTCTATATTATAAACTCTCTCTCTCTCTCTCTCCCTCCAGTTCTATATTATAAACTCTCTCTCCCCTCCAGTTCTATATTATAAACTCTCTCTCCCCTCCAGTTCTATATTATAAACTCTCTCTCCCCTCCAGTTCTATATTATAAACTCTCTCTCTCTCTCTCTCCCTCCAGTTCTATGTTATAAACTCTCTCTCTCTCTCCCCTCCAGTTCTATATTATAAACTCTCTCTCCCCTCCAGTTCTATATTATAAACTATCTCTCCCCTCCAGTTCTATATTATAAACTCTCTCTCCCCTCCAGATCTATATTCTAAACTCGCTCTCTCTCTCTCTCTCCTCCAGATCAATATTCTAAACTCTCTCTCTCCCCTCCAGTTCTATATTATAAACTCTCTCTCTCCCCTCCAGTTCTATATTATAAACTCTCTCTCTCCCCTCCAGTTCTATATTATAAACTCTCTCTCTCTCCCCTCCAGATCTATATAAACTCTCTCTCTCTCTCTCTCTCTCTCTCTCCCCCCTCCAGATCTATATTATAAACTCTCTCTCTCTCTCTCTCCCCTCCAGTTCTATGTTATAAACTCTCTCTCTCCCCTCCAGTTCTATATTATAAACTCTCTCTCTCCCCTCCAGTTCTATATTATAAACTCTCTCTCTCTCCCCTCCAGATCTATATTCTAAACTCGCTCTCTCTCTCTCTTCCAGATCAATATTCTAAACTCTCTCTCTCCCCTCCAGTTCTATATTATAAACTCTCTCTCTCCCCTCCAGTTCTATATTATAAACTCTCTCTCTCCCCTCCAGTTCTATATTATAAACTCTCTCTCTCTCCCCTCCAGATCTATATAAACTCTCTCTCTCTCTCTCTCTCTCTCTCCCCTCCAGATCTATATTCTAAACTCTCTCTCTCTGTCTCTCCCCTCCAGATCTATATTCTAAACTCTCTCTCTCTCTCCCCTCCAGATCTATATTCTAAACTCTCTCCCCTCCAGTTCTATATTATAAACCCTCTCTCTCCTCCAGTTCTATATTATAAACTCTCTCTCTCTCTCCCTCCAGTTCTATATTATAAACTCTCTCTCTCTCCCCTCCAGTTCTATATTATTCTCCCCTCCAGTTCTATATTATTAACTCTCTCTCTCTCTCTCTCTCCCCTCCAGTTCTATATTATAAACTCTCTCTCTCCCCTCCAGTTCTATATTATAAACTCTCTCTCTCCCCTCCAGTTCTATATTATAAACTCTCTCTCCCCCCTCCAGTTCTATATTATAAAATCTCTCTCTCTCCCTTCCAGTTCTATATTATTCTCCCCTCCAGTTCTATATTATTAACTCTCTCTCTCTCTCTCTCCCCTCCAGTTCTATATTATAAACTCTCTCTCTCTCTCTCCCCTCCAGTTCTATATTATAAACTCTCTCTCTCTCTCTCCCCTCCAGTTCTATATTATAAACTCTCTCTCCTCTCCAGTTCTATATTATAAACTCTCTCTCTCTCTCTCCTCCAGTTCTATATTCTAAACTCTCTCTCTCTCTCTCTCTCTCTCTCTCTCTCTCTCCCTCCCCTCCAGTTCTATATTATAAACTCTCTCTCTCTCTCCTCAAGTTCTATATTATAAACTCTCTCTCTCCCCTCCAGATCTATATTCTAAACTCTCTCTCTCTCTCTCTCTCCCCTCCAGATCTATATTCTAAACTCGCTCTCTCTCTCTCTCCTCCAGATCAATATTCTAAACTCTCTCTCTCCCCTCCAGTTCTATATTATAAACTCTCTCTCTCCCCTCCAGTTCTATATTATAAACTCTCTCTCTCCCCTCCAGTTCTATATTATAAACTCTCTCTCTCTCCCCTCCAGATCTATATAAACTCTCTCTCTCTCTCTCTCTCTCTCTCCCCCCTCCAGATCTATATTATAAACTCTCTCTCTCTCTCTCTCCCCTCCAGTTCTATGTTATAAACTCTCTCTCTCTCTCCCCTCCAGTTCTATATTCTAAACTCTCTCCCCTCCAGTTCTATATTATAAACTCTCTCTCTCCCCTCCAGATCTATATTATAAACTCTCTCTCTCTCTCTCCCTCCAGTTCTATGTTATAAACTCTCTCTCTCTCTCCCCTCCAGTTCTATATTATAAACTCTCTCTCCCCTCCAGTTCTATATTATAAACTCTCTCTCCCCTCCAGTTCTATATTATAAACTCTCTCTCCCCTCCAGTTCTATATTATAAACTCTCTCTCCCCTCCAGTTCTATATTATAAACTCTCTCTCCCCTCCAGTTCTATGTTATAAACTCTCTCTCTCCCCTCCAGTTCTATATTATAAACTCTCTCTCTCCCCTCCAGTTCTATATTATAAACTCTCTCTCTCCCCCCTCCAGTTCTATATTATAAAATCTCTCTCTCTCTCTCCCTTCCAGTTCTATATTATTCTCCCCTCCAGTTCTATATTATTAACTCTCTCTCTCTCTCCCCTCCAGTTCTATATTATAAACTCTCTCTCTCCCCTCCAGTTCTATATTATAAACTCTCTCTCTCTCTCTCCCTCCAGTTCTATGTTATAAACTCTCTCTCTCTCTCCCCTCCAGTTCTATATTATAAACTCTCTCTCCCCTCCAGTTCTATATTATAAACTCTCTCTCCCCTCCAGTTCTATATTATAAACTCTCTCTCCCCTCCAGTTCTATATTATAAACTCTCTCTCCCCTCCAGTTCTATATTATAAACTCTCTCTCCCCTCCAGTTCTATGTTATAAACTCTCTCTCTCCCCTCCAGTTCTATATTATAAACTCTCTCTCTCCCCTCCAGTTCTATATTATAAACTCTCTCTCTCCCCCCTCCAGTTCTATATTATAAAATCTCTCTCTCTCTCTCCCTTCCAGTTCTATATTATTCTCCCCTCCAGTTCTATATTATTAACTCTCTCTCTCTCTCCCCTCCAGTTCTATATTATAAACTCTCTCTCTCCCCTCCAGTTCTATATTATAAACTCTCTCTCTCCCCTCCAGTTCTATATTATAAACTCTCTCTCCCCCCTCCAGTTCTATATTATAAAATCTCTCTCTCTCCCTTCCAGTTCTATATTATTCTCCCCTCCAGTTCTATATTATTAACTCTCTCTCTCTCTCCCCTCCAGTTCTATATTATAAACTCTCTCTCTCTCTCTCCCCTCCAGTTCTATATTATAAACTCTCTCTCTCTCTCTCCCCTCCAGTTCTATATTATAAACTCTCTCTCCTCTCCAGTTCTATATTATAAACTCTCTCTCTCTCTCTCTCTCTCCTCCAGTTCTATATTCTAAACTCTCTCTCTCTCTCTCGCTCTCTCTCTCTCTCTCTCTCTCTCTCTCTCCCTCGCCTCCAGTTCTATATTATAAACTCTCTCTCTCTCTCCTCAAGTTCTATATTATAAACTCTCTCTCTCTCCCCTCCAGATCTATATTCTAAACTCGCTCTCTCTCTCTCTCTCCTCCAGATCAATATTCTAAACTCTCTCTCTCCCCTCCAGTTCTATATTATAAACTCTCTCTCTCCCCTCCAGTTCTATATTATAAACTCTCTCTCTCCCCTCCAGTTCTATATTATAAACTCTCTCTCTCCCCTCCAGTTCTATATTATAAACCCTCTCTCTTCTCCAGTTCTATATTATAAACTCTCTCTCCCCTCCAGTTCTATATTATAAACTCTCTCTCTCTCTCTCTCTCTCCTCCAGTTCTATATTATAAACTCTCTCTCCCCTCCATTTTTATATTATAAACTCTCTCTCTCCCCTCCAGTTCTATATTATAAACTCTCTCTCTCTCCCCTCCAGATCTATATTATAAACTCTCTCTCTCTCCCCTCCAGATCTATATAAACTCTCTCTCTCTCTGTCTCTCTCTCTCTCCCCCCTCCAGATCTATATTATAAAATCTCTCTCTCTCCTCCAGTTCTATATTATAAACTCTCTCTCTCTCTCTCTCTCCTCCAGTTCTATATTATAAACTCTCTCTCTCCCCTCCAGTTCTATATTATAAAATCTCTCTCTCTCCCTTCCAGTTCTATATTATTCTCCCCTCCAGTTCTATATTATTAACTCTCTCTCTCTCCCCTCCAGTTCTATATTATAAACTCTCTCTCTCTCTCTCCCCTCCAGTTCTATATTATAAACTCTCTCTCCTCTCCAGTTCTGTATTATAAACTCTCTCTCTCTCTCTCTCTCCTCCAGTTCTATATTCTAAACTCTCTCTCTCTCTCTCTCTCTCTCTCTCTCTCCCCTCCAGTTCTATATTATAAACTCTCTCTCTCTCTCCTCAAGTTCTGTATTATAAACTCTCTCTCTCTCCCCTCCAGATCTATATTCTAAACTCTCTCTCTCTCTCTCCCCTCCAGATCTATATTCTAAACTCGCTCTCTCTCTCTCCCCTCTAGATCTATATTCTAAACTCGCTCTCTCTCTCTCCCCTCTAGATCAATATTCTAAACTCTCTCTCTCCCCTCCAGTTCTATATTATAAACTCTCTCTCTCCCCTCCAGTTCTATATTATAAACTCTCTCTCTCTCCCCTCCAGATCTATATAAACTCTCTCTCTCTCTCTCTCTCTCTCTCTCTCTCCCCCTCCAGATCTATATTATAAACTCTCTCTCTCTCTCTCTCTCTCTCTCTCTCTCTCTCTCTCTCTCTCCCCTCCAGTTCTATGTTATAAACTCTCTCTCTCCCCTCCAGTTCTATATTCTAAACTCTCTCCCCTCCAGTTCTATATTATAAACTCTCTCTCTCTCCCCTCCAGATCTATATTATAAACTCTCTCTCTCTCTCTCTCCCCTCCAGATCTATATAAACTCTCTCTCTCTCTCTCCCTCTCCCCCCTCCAGATCTATATTATAAAATCTCTCTCTCTCCTCCAGTTCTATATTATAAACTCTCTCTCTCCTCTCCAGTTCTATATTATAAACTCTCTTTCTCTCTCCCCTCCAGATCTATATTATAAACTCTCTCTCTCTCTCTCTCCCTCCAGTTCTATGTTATAAACTCTCTCTCTCCCCTCCAGTTCTATATTATAAACTCTCTCTCCCCTCCAGTTCTATATTATAAACTCTCTCTCCCCTCCAGTTCTATATTATAAACTCTCTCTCCCCTCCAGTTCTATATTATAAACTCTCTCTCCCCTCCAGTTCTATATTATAAACTCTCTCTCCCCCTCCAGTTCTATATTATAAACTCTCTCTCTCTCTCTCTCCCTCCAGTTCTATGTTATAAACTCTCTCTCTCTCCCTCTCCAGTTCTATATTATAAACTCTCTCTCCCTCCAGTTCTATATTATAAACTCTCTCTCCCCTCCAGTTCTATATTATAAACTCTCTCTCCCCTCCAGTTCTATATTATAAACTCTCTCTCCCCTCCAGTTCTATATTATAAACTCTCTCTCTCCCCTCCAGTTCTATATTATAAACTCTCTCTCTCCCCTCCAGTTCTATATTATAAACTCTCTCTCTCCCCTCCAGTTCTATATTATAAACTCTCTCTCTCCCCTCCAGTTCTATATTATAAACTCTCTCTCTCCCCTCCAGTTCTATATTATAAACTCTCTCTCTCCCCCTCCAGTTCTATATTATAAATCTCTCTCTCTCCCTTCCATATTATAAACTCTCTCTCTCTCTCTCTCTCCCTTCCAATTCTATATTATTCTCCCCTCCAGTTCTATATTATAAACTCTCTCTCTCTCTCTCTCTCTCTCTCCCCTCCAGTTCTATATTATAAACTCTCTCTCTCTCTCCTCAAGTTCTATATTATAAACTCTCTCTCTCCCTCCAGATCTATATTCTAAACTCTCTCTCTCTCTCTCTCCCCTCCAGATCTATATAAACTCTCTCTCTCTCTCTCTCTCTCTCTCTCTCCCCCTCCAGATCTATATTATAAAATCTCTCTCTCTCCTCCAGTTCTATATTATAAACTCTCTCTCTCTCTCTCTCCTCCAGTTCTATATTATAAACTCTCTCTCTCCCCTCCAGTTCTATATTATAAAATCTCTCTCTCTCCCTTCCAGTTCTATATTATTCTCCCCTCCAGTTCTATATTATTAACTCTCTCTCTCTCTCTCTCCCTCCAGTTCTATATTATAAACTCTCTCTCTCTCTCTCCCTCCAGTTCTATATTATAAACTCTCTCTCCTCTCCAGTTCTGTATTATAAACTCTCTCTCTCTCTCTCTCTCTCCTCCAGTTCTATATTCTAAACTCTCTCTCTCTCTCTCTCTCTCTCTCTCTCTCTCTCCCTCCAGTTCTATATTATAAACTCTCTCTCTCTCTCCTCAAGTTCTATATTATAAACTCTCTCTCTCTCCCCTCCAGATCTATATTCTAAACTCTCTCTCTCTCTCTCTCCCTCCAGATCTATATTCTAAACTCGCTCTCTCTCTCTCCCCTCTAGATCAATATTCTAAACTCTCTCTCTCCCTCCAGTTCTATATTATAAACTCTCTCTCTCCCCTCCAGTTCTATATTATAAACTCTCTCTCTCTCCCTCCAGATCTATATAAACTCTCTCTCTCTCTCTCTCTCTCTCTCTCTCTCTCTCTCTCTCTCTCTCCCTCCAGATCTATATTATAAACTCTCTCTCTCTCTCTCTCTCTCTCTCTCCCTCCAGTTCTATGTTATAAACTCTCTCTCTCTCTCCCCTCCAGTTCTATATTATAAACTCTCTCTCTCTCTCCCCTCCAGATCTATATTATAAACTCTCTCTCTCTCTCTCTCTCCCCTCCAGATCTATATAAACTCTCTCTCTCTCTCTCTCTCTCTCCCCCTCCAGATCTATATTATAAAATCTCTCTCTCTCCTCCAGTTCTATATTATAAACTCTCTCTCTCCTCTCCAGTTCTATATTATAAACTCTCTTTCTCTCTCCCTCCAGATCTATATTATAAACTCTCTCTCTCTCTCTCTCTCCCTCCAGTTCTATGTTATAAACTCTCTCTCTCTCTCCCCTCCAGTTCTATATTATAAACTCTCTCTCCACTCCAGTTCTATATTATAAACTCTCTCTCCCCTCCAGTTCTATATTATAAACTCTCTCTCCCCTCCAGTTCTATATTATAAACTCTCTCTCCCCTCCAGTTCTATATTATAAACTCTCTCTCTCTCTCTCTCCCTCCAGTTCTATGTTATAAACTCTCTCTCTCTCTCCCTCCAGTTCTATATTATAAACTCTCTCTCCCCTCCAGTTCTATATTATAAACTCTCTCTCCCCTCCAGTTCTATATTATAAACTCTCTCTCCCCTCCAGTTCTATATTATAAACTCTCTCTCCTCCAGTTCTATATTATAAACTCTCTCTCCCCTCCAGTTCTATATTATAAACTCTCTCTCCCCTCCAGTTCTATATTATAAACTCTCTCTCTCCCCTCCAGTTCTATATTATAAACTCTCTCTCTCCCCTCCAGTTCTATATTATAAACTCTCTCTCTCCCCTCCAGTTCTATATTATAAACTCTCTCTCTCCCCTCCAGTTCTATATTATAAACTCTCTCTCTCCCCCCTCCAGTTCTATATTATAATCTCTCTCTCTCCCTTCCATATTATAAACTCTCTCTCTCTCTCTCTCCCTTCCAATTCTATATTATTCTCCCCTCCAGTTCTATATTATTAACTCTCTCTCTCTCTCTCTCTCTCCCCTCCAGTTCTATATTATAAACTCTCTCTCTCTCCCCCTCCAGTTCTATATTATAAACTCTCTCTCTCTCTCTCTCTCTCTCTCTCCCTCCATATCTATATTCTAAACTCTCTCTCTCTGTCTCTCCCCTCCAGATCTATATTCTAAACTCTCTCTCTCTCTCCTCTCCAGATCTATATTCTAAACTCTCTCCCCTCCAGTTCTATATTATAAACTCTCTCTCTCCCCTCCAGTTCTATATTATAAACTCTCTCTCTCCCCTCAGTTCTATATTATAAACTCTCTCTCTCCCTCCAGTTCTATATTATAAACCTCTCTCTCCTCCAGTTCCATATTATAAACTCTCTCTCTCTCCCTCCAGTTCTATATTATAAACTCTCTCTCTCTCCCCTCCAGTTCTATATTATAAACTCTCTCTCTCTCTCCCTCCAGATCTATATTATAATCTCTCTCTCTCTCTCTCTCTCTCTCTCTCTCTCTCTCTCTCTCTCTCTCTCTCTCTCTCTCTCTCTCTCTCTCTCTCTCTCCTCCAGTTCTATATTATAAACTCTCTCTCTCTCTCCCCTCCAGTTCTATATTATAAACTCTCTCTCTCTCTCTCTCCCTCCAGATCTATATTCTAAACTCTCTCCTCTCTCCCTCCAGATCTATATTCTAAACTCTCTCTCTCCTCCAGATCTATATTCTAAACTCTCTCTCTCCTCTCCAGTTCTATATTATAAACTCTCTCTCTCCCCTCCAGTTCTATATTATAAACTCTCTCTCTCCCCTATAGTTCTATATTATAAACTCTCTCTCTCCCCCTCCAGTTCTATATTATAAAATCTCTCTCTCTCTCTCCCTTCCAGTTCTATATTATTCTCCCCTCCACTTCTATATTATTAACTCTCTCTCTCTCTCTCCCTTCCAGTTCTATATTATTCTCCCCTCCACTTCTATATTATTAACTCTCTCTCTCTCTCTCCCCTCCAGTTCTATATTATAAACTCTCTCTCCCCTCCAGTTCTATATTATAAACTCTCTCTCTCTCCCTCCAGTTCTATATTATAAACTCTCTCTCTCCCCTCCAGTTCTATATTATAAACTCTCTCTCTCTCTCCCTCCAGATCTATATTATAAACTCTCTCCCTCTCTCTCCCTCCAGTTCTATGTTATAAACTCTCTCTCTCTCTCCCCTCCAGTTCTATATTATAAACTCTCTCTCCCCTCCAGTTCTATATTATAAACTCTCTCTCCCCTCCAGTTCTATATTATAAACTCTCTCTCTCTCTCTCTCTCTCTCTCCCTCCAGTTCTATGTTATAAACTCTCTCTCTCTCCCCTCCAGTTCTATATTATAAACTCTCTCTCCCCTCCAGTTCTATATTATAAACTCTCTCTCCCCTCCAGTTCTATGTTATATACTCTCTCTCTCCCCTCCAGTTCTATATTATAAACTCTCTCTCTCCCCTCCAGTTCTATATTATAAACTCTCTCTCTCCCCTCCAGTTCTATATTATAAACTCTCTCTCTCCCCTCCAGTTCTATATTATAAACTCTCTCTCTCCCCTCCAGTTCTATATTATAAACTCTCTCTCTCCCCCTCCAGTTCTATTTTATAATCTCTCTCTCTCTCCTTCCAGTTCTATATTATTCTCCCCTCCAGTTCTATATTATTAACTCTCTCTCTCTCTCCTCAAGTTCTATATTATAAACTCTCTCTCTCTCTCTCCCCTCCAGATCTATATTCTAAACTCTCTCTCTCCCCTCCAGATCTATATTCTAAACTCTCTCTCCCCTCCAGATCTATATTCTAAACTCTCTCTCTCTCTCTCTCTCTCTCTCTCTCTCTCTCTCCCTCCAGATCTCAATTCTAAACTCTCTCTCTCTCTCTCCCTCCAGATCTATATTCTAAACTCTCTCTCTCCCCTCCAGTTCTATATTATAAACTCTCTCTCTCCCCTCCAGTTCTATATTATAAACTCTCTCTCTCCCCTCCAGTTCTATATTATAAACTCTCTCTCTCCCCCCTCCAGTTCTATATTATCAACTCTCTCTCTCTCTCTCTCTCCCTTCCAGTTCTATATTATTCTCCCCTCCAGTTCTATATTATTAACTCTCTCTCTCTCTCTCCCCTCCAGTTCTATATTATTAACTCTCTCTCTCTCTCTCTCTCTCTCCCTCCAGTTCTATATTATAAACTCTCTCTCTCTCTCTCTCTCTCCCCTCCAGTTCTATATTATAAACTCTCTCTCTCTCTCTCCCTTCCAGTTCTATATTATTCTCCCCTCCAGTTCTATATTATTAACTCTCTCTCTCTCTCCCTCAAGTTCTATATTATACACTCTCTCTCTCTCTCTCTCTCTCCCCTCCAGATCTATATTCTAAACTCTCTCTCTCTCTCCCCTCCAGATCTATATTCTAAACTCTCTCTCTCTCTCTCTCCCCTCCAGATCTATTTTCTAAACTCTCTCTCTCTCTCTCCCCTCCAGTTCTATATTATAAACTCTCTCTCTCCCCTCCAGTTCTATATTATAAACTCTCTCTCTCCCCCTCCAGTTCTATATTATAAACTCTCTCTCTCCCCTCCAGTTCTATATTATAAAATCTCTCTCTCTCTCTCCCTTCCAGTTCTATATTATTCTCCCCTCCAGTTCTATATTATTAACTCTCTCTCTCTCTCTCCCCTCCAGTTCTATATTATAAACTCTCTCTCTCTCCTCTCCAGTTCTATATTATAAACTCTCTTTCTCTCTCCTCCAGTTCTATATTCTAAACTCTCTCTCTCCCCTCCAGTTCTATATTATAAACTCTTTCTCTCCCCTCCAGTTCTATATTATAAACTCTCTCTCTCTCTCTCTCTCTCTCTCCCCTCCAGTTCTATATTATAAACTCTCTCTCTCTCTCTCCCTCCAGTTCTATATTATAAACTCTCTCTCTCTCCTCCAGTTCTATATTCTAAACTCTCTCTCTCTCTCTCTCCCCTCCAGTTCTATATTATAAACTCTCTCTCTCTCTCCTCAAGTTCTATATTATAAACTCTCTCTCTCTCTCTCTCTCCCCTCCAGTTCTATATTATAAACTCTCTCTCTCCCCCTCCAGTTCTATATTATAAACTCTCTCTCTCTCTCTCCCTTCCAGTTCTATATTATTCTCCCCTCCAGTTCTATATTATTAACTCTCTCTCTCTCTCTCTCTCTCTCTCTCTCTCTCTCTCTCCCCTCCAGTTCTATATTATTAACTCTCTCTCTCTCTCTCTCCTCTCCAGTTCTATATTATTAACTCTCTTTCTCTCTCTCCTCCAGTTCTATATTCTAAACTCTCTCTCTCCCCTCCAGTTCTATATTATAAACTCTCTCTCTCTCTCCTCAAGTTCTATATTATAAACTCTCTCTCTCCCCCTCCAGATCTATATTCTAAACTCTCTCTCTCTCTCTCTCTCTCTCCCCTCCAGATCTATATTCTAAACTCTCTCTCTCTCTCCCCTCCAGATCTATATTCTAAACTCTCTCTCTCCCCTCCAGTTCTGTATTCTAAACTCTCTCTCTCCCCTCCAGTTCTATATTATAAACTCTCTCTCTCCCCTCCAGTTCTATATTATAAACTCTTTCTCTCCCCTCCAGTTCTATATTATAAACTCTCTCTCTCTCTCTCTCCCTCCAGTTCTATATTATAAACTCTCTCTCTCTCTCTCCCCTCCAGTTCTATATTATAAACTCTCTCTCTCTCCCTCCAGTTCTATATTATAAACTCTGTCTCTCTCTCCTCAAGTTCTATATTATAAACTCTCTCTCTCTATCTTACTCTCTCTCTCTCCCCTCCAGTTCTATATTATAAACTCTCTCTCTCCCCTCCAGTTCTATATTATAAACTCTCTCTCTCCCCCTCCAGTTCTATATTATAAACTCTCTCTCTCTCTCCCTTCCAGTTCTATATTATTCTCCCTCCAGTTCTATATTATTAACTCTCTCTCTCTCTCTCTCTCTCTCTCTCTCTCTCTCCCTCCAGTTCTATATTATAAACTTTCTCTCTCTCCCCTCCAGTTCTATATTATAAACTCTCTCTCTCTCTCTCCTCCAGTTCTATATTCTAAACTCTCTCTCTCTCTCTCTCTCCCCTCCAGTTCTATATTATAAACTCTCTCTCTCTCTCCTCAAGTTCTATATTATAAACTCTCTCTCTCTCTCTCTCTCTCTCTCCCTCCAGATCTATATTCTAAACTCTCTCTCTCTCTCTCCCTCCAGATCTATATTCTAAACTCTCTCCCCTCCAGTTCTATATTATAAACTCTCTCTCTCCTCCAGATCTATATTCTAAACTCTCTCTCTCTCTCTCTCTCTCTCTCCTCCAGTTCTATATTATAAACTCTCTCTCTCTCTCTCTCTCTCTCTCTCTCTCTCTCCCCTCCAGTTCTATATTATAAACTCTCTCTCTCTCTCCCTTCCAGTTCTATATTATTCTCCCCTCCAGTTCTATATTATTAACTCTCTCTCTCTCTCCTCAAGTTCTATATTATAAACTCTCTCTCTCTCTCCCCTCCAAATCTATATTCTAAACTCTTTCTCTCTCTCCCTCCAGATCTATATTCTAAACTCTCTCTCTCTCTCTCTCTCCCCTCCAGATCTATTTTCTAAACTCTCTCTCTCTCTCTCCCCCTCCAGATCTATATTCTAAACTCTCTCTCTCTCTCTCTCTCCTCCAGATCTATATTCTAAACTCGCTCTCTCTCTCTCCCCTCTAGATCAATATTCTAAACTCTCTCTCTCCCCTCCAGTTCTATATTATAAACTCTCTCTCTCCCCTCCAGTTCTATATTATAAACTCTCTCTCTCTCCCCTCCAGATCTATATAAACTCTCTCTCTCTCTCTCTCTCTCTCTCTCTCCCCCTCCAGATCTATATTATAAACTCTCTCTCTCTCTCTCTCTCTCTCTCTCCCCTCCAGTTCTATGTTATAAACTCTCTCTCTCTCTCCCCTCCAGTTCTATATTATAAACTCTCTCTCTCTCTCCCCTCCAGATCTATATTATAAACTCTCTCTCTCTCTCTCCTCCAGATCTATATAAACTCTCTCTCTCTCTCTCTCTCTCCCCCCTCCAGATCTATATTATAAAATCTCTCTCTCTCCTCCAGTTCTATATTATAAACTCTCTCTCTCCTCTCCAGTTCTATATTATAAACTCTCTTTCTCTCTCCCCTCCAGATCTATATTATAAACTCTCTCTCTCTCTCTCTCCCTCCAGTTCTATGTTATAAACTCTCTCTCTCTCTCCCCTCCAGTTCTATATTATAAACTCTCTCTCCCCTCCAGTTCTATATTATAAACTCTCTCTCCCCTCCAGTTCTATATTATAAACTCTCTCTCCCCTCCAGTTCTATATTATAAACTCTCTCTCCCCTCCAGTTCTATATTATAAACTCTCTCTCTCTCTCTCTCCCTCCAGTTCTATGTTATAAACTCTCTCTCTCTCTCCCCTCCAGTTCTATATTATAAACTCTCTCTCCCCTCCAGTTCTATATTATAAACTCTCTCTCCCCTCCAGTTCTATATTATAAACTCTCTCTCCCCTCCAGTTCTATATTATAAACTCTCTCTCCCCTCCAGTTCTATATTATAAACTCTCTCTCCCCTCCAGTTCTATATTATAAACTCTCTCTCCCCTCCAGTTCTATATTATAAACTCTCTCTCTCCCCTCCAGTTCTATATTATAAACTCTCTCTCTCCCCTCCAGTTCTATATTATAAACTCTCTCTCTCCCCTCCAGTTCTATATTATAAACTCTCTCTCTCCCCTCCAGTTCTATATTATAAACTCTCTCTCTCCCCCCTCCAGTTCTATATTATAATCTCTCTCTCTCCCTTCCATATTATAAACTCTCTCTCTCTCTCTCTCTCTCCCTTCCAATTCTATATTATTCTCCCCTCCAGTTCTATATTATTAACTCTCTCTCTCTCTCCCCCTCCAGTTCTATATTATAAACTCTCTCTCTCTCTCCCCTCCAGTTCTATATTATAAACTCTCTCTCTCTCTCTCTCTCTCTCTCTCTCCCTCCATATCTATATTCTAAACTCTCTCTCTCTGTCTCTCCCCTCCAGATCTATATTCTAAACTCTCTCTCTCTCTCCCCTCCAGATCTATATTCTAAACTCTCTCCCCTCCAGTTCTATATTATAAACTCTCTCTCTCCCTCCAGTTCTATATTATAAACTCTCTCTCTCCCCTCCAGTTCTATATTATAAACTCTCTCTCTCCCCTCCAGTTCTATATTATAAACCCTCTCTCTCCTCCAGTTCCATATTATAAACTCTCTCTCTCTCCCCTCCAGTTCTATATTATAAACTCTCTCTCTCTCCCCTCCAGTTCTATATTATAAACTCTCTCTCTCTCTCCCTCCCAGATCTATATTATAATCTCTCTCTCCTCTCTCTCTCTCTCTCTCTCTCTCTCTCTCTCTCTCTCTCTCTCTCTCTCTCTCTCTCTCTCCTCCAGTTCTATATTATAAACTCTCTCTCTCTCTCCCCCTCCAGTTCTATATTATAAACTCTCTCTCTCTCTCTCCCCTCCAGTTCTATATTATAAACTCTCTCTCTCTCTCCCCTCCAGATCTATATTCTAAACTCTCTCTCTCTCTCCCCTCCAGATCTATATTCTAAACTCTCTCTCTCCTCCAGATCTATATTCTAAACTCTCTCTCTCCTCTCCAGTTCTATATTATAAACTCTCTCTCTCCCCTCCAGTTCTATATTATAAACTCTCTCTCTCCCCTATAGTTCTATATTATAAACTCTCTCTCTCCCCCTCCAGTTCTATATTATAAAACTCTCTCTCTCTCTCTCCCTTCCAGTTCTATATTATTCTCCCTCCACTTCTATATTATTAACTCTCTCTCTCTCTCTCTCCCCTCCAGTTCTATATTATAAACTCTCTCTCCCCTCCAGTTCTATATTATAAACTCTCTCTCTCTCTCCTCCAGTTCTATATTATAAACTCTCTCTCTCCCCTCCAGTTCTATATTATAAACTCTCTCTCTCTCTCCCCCTCCAGATCTATATTATAAACTCTCTCCCTCTCTCTCCCCTCCAGTTCTATGTTATAAACTCTCTCTCTCTCTCCCCTCCAGTTCTATATTATAAACTCTCTCTCCCCTCCAGTTCTATATTATAAACTCTCTCTCCCCTCCAGTTCTATATTATAAACTCTCTCTCTCTCTCTCTCTCTCTCTCTCTCTCCCTCCAGTTCTATGTTATAAACTCTCTCTCTCTCCCCTCCAGTTCTATATTATAAACTCTCTCTCCCCTCCAGTTCTATATTATAAACTCTCTCTCCCCTCCAGTTCTATGTTATATACTCTCTCTCTCCCCTCCAGTTCTATATTATAAACTCTCTCTCTCCCCTCCAGTTCTATATTATAAACTCTCTCTCTCCCCTCCAGTTCTATATTATAAACTCTCTCTCTCCCCTCCAGTTCTATATTATAAACTCTCTCTCTCCCCTCCAGTTCTATATTATAAACTCTCTCTCTCCCCCCTCCAGTTCTATTTTATAATCTCTCTCTCTCTCCCTTCCAGTTCTATATTATTCTCCCCTCCAGTTCTATATTATTAACTCTCTCTCTCTCTCCTCAAGTTCTATATTATAAACTCTCTCTCTCTCTCTCCCTCCAGATCTATATTCTAAACTCTCTCTCTCCCCTCCAGATCTATATTCTAAACTCTCTCTCCCTCCAGATCTATATTCTAAACTCTCTCTCTCTCTCTCTCTCTCTCTCTCTCTCTCTCTCCCCTCCAGATCTCAATTCTAAACTCTCTCTCTCTCTCTCTCCCTCCAGATCTATATTCTAAACTCTCTCTCTCCCC
>NW_027675747.1:0-2500 GCF_965601325.2 Salmo salar
GCAACACACACACACACACCGACAACACACACACACACACACCGACAACACACACACACCGACAACACACACACACACACCGACAACACACACACACACACCGACAACACACACACACACACACACTGACAACACACAACACACACACACCGACAACACACACACACACACACCGACAACACACACACACACACACACACACACACACCGACAACACACACACACACACCGACAACACACACACACACACACACACTCGACAACACACACACCGACAACACACACACACACAACACACACACACACACCAACAACACACACACACACCGACAACACACACACACACACACCGACAACACACACACACACCGACAACACACACACACACACACCGACAACACACACACACACACACTGACAACACACACACACACCGACAACACACACACACACACACACCGACAACACACACACACCGACAACACACACACACACACACACCGACAACACACACACACACCGACAACACAGACACACACACACACTGACAACACACACACACACACCGACAACACACACACACACACACCGACAACACACACACACACACACACACACCGACAACACACACACACACACCGACAACACACACACACACACCCCGACAACACATAAACACACACACACCGACAACACACACACACACACACTGACAACACACACACACACACACCGACAACACACACACACACACACACACCGACAACACACACACACACCGACAACACACACACACACACCGACCACACACACACACACCGACAACACACACACACACCGACAACACACACACACACACACCGACAACACACACACACACATACCGACAACACACACACACACACCGACAACACACACACACACAACACACACACACACACTGACAACACACACACACAAAAACCAGCAACACACACACACACACCGACAACACACACACACACACACCGACAACACACACACACACACCGACAACACACAGACACACACACCGACAACACACACACACAAACACACCGACAACACACACACACACACACACCGACAACACACACACACACACACACACACACACACACATCGACAACACACACACACACAAAAACCAGCAACACACACACACACACCGACAACACACACACACACACACCGACAACACACACACACCGACAACACACACACACACACACCGACAACACACACACACACACCGACAACACACACACACACACACACTGACAACACACAAACACACACACACCGACAACACACACACACACACACCGACAACACACACACACACACACACACACACACACCGACAACACACACACACACACCGACAACACACACACACACACACACACTCGGACAACACACACACCGACAACACACACACACACAACACACACACACACACCAACAACACACACACACACACACACACACACACACACTGACAACACACACACACACCGACAACACACACACACACACACCGACAACACACACACACACACCGACAACACACACACACCGACCACACACACACACACCGACAACACACACACACACACCGACAACACATAAACACACACACACCGATAACACACACACACACACACTGACAACACACACACACACACACCGACAACACACACACACACACACACCGACAACACACACACACACACACCGACAACACACACACACACACACCGACAACACACACACACACACACACACACACGACAACACACACACACACACACCGACAACACACACACACACACACACCGACAACACACACACACACACCGACAACACACACACACACACACACCGACAACACACACACACCGACAACACACACACACACACACACCGACAACACACACACACACACCGACAACACACACACACACACACACCGACAACACACACACCGATAACACACACACACCGACAACACACACACACACACACACCGACAACACACACACACACCGACAACACACACACACACACCGACAACACACACACACACAACACACACACACACACCGACAACACACACACACACACACCGACAACACACACACACACACACCGACAACACACACACACACACACCGACAACACACACACACACACCGACAACACACACACACCGACAACACACACACACACACACCGACAACACACACACACACACACCGACAACACACACACACCGACAACACACACACACACACCGACAACACACACACACACCGACAACACACACACACACACCGACAACACTCACACACACACACCGACAACACACACACACACACCGACAACACACACACACACCGACAACACACACACACACACACCGACAACACACACACACACACCGACAACACACACACACACAACACACACACACACACAC
>NW_027675747.1:7500-10000 GCF_965601325.2 Salmo salar
ACACACACACACACACACCGACAACACACACACACACACACCGACAACACACACACACACACCGACAACACACACACACACACACCGACAACACATAAACACACACACACCGACAACACACACACACACACACTGACAACACACACACACACACATCGACAACACACACACACACACACACACCGACAACACACACACACCGACAACACACACACACACACACACACCGACAACACACACACACACCGACAACACACACAGACACACACACTGACAACACACACACACACACACACACCGACAACACACACACACACACCGACAACACACACACACACACACACACACACACCGACAACACACACACACACACCGACAACACACACACACACCGACAACACACACACACACACACAACACACACACACACACCGACAACACACAGACACACACACACCGACAACACACACACACACACACTGACAACACACACACACACACCGACAACACACACACACACACACCGACAACACACACACACCGACAACACACACACACACACACACCGACAACACACACACACACCGACAACACACACAGACACACACACACCGACAACACACACACACACACCGACAACACACACACACACACACACACACACACCGACAACACACACACACACACCGACAACACACACACACACCGACAACACACACACACACACACCGACAACACACACACACACACACACACACACACACCGACAACACACACACACACACCGACAACACACACACACACACACACACTCGGACAACACACACACCGACAACACACACACACACAACACACACACACACACCAACAACACACACACACACACACACACACACACACACTGACAACACACACACACACCGACAACACACACACACACACACCGACAACACACACACACACCGACAACACACACACACACACACCGACAACACACACACACACACACTGACAACACACACACACACACACCGACAACACACACACACACACACACACCAACAACACACACACACCGACAACACACACACACACACACACCGACAACACACACACACACCGACAACACAGACACACACACACACTGACAACACACACACACACACCGACAACACACACACACACACACCGACAACACACACACACACACACACACACCGACAACACACACACACACACCGACAACACACACACACACACCCCGACAACACATAAACACACACACACCGACAACACACACACACACACACACTGACAACACACACACACACACACCGACAACACACACACACACACACACACCGACAACACACACACACACCGACAACACACACACACACACCGACCACACACACACACACCGACAACACACACACACACCGACAACACACACACACACACACCGACAACACACACACACACATACCGACAACACACACACACACACCGACAACACACACACACACAACACACACACACACACTGACAACACACACACACAAAAACCAGCAACACACACACACACACCGACAACACACACACACACACACCGACAACACACACACACACACCGACAACACACAGACACACACACCGACAACACACACACACAAACACACCGACAACACACACACACACACACACCGACAACACACACACACACACACACACACACACACACATCGACAACACACACACACACAAAAACCAGCAACACACACACACACACCGACAACACACACACACACACACCGACAACACACACACACCGACAACACACACACACACACACCGACAACACACACACACACACCGACAACACACACACACACACACACTGACAACACACAAACACACACACACCGACAACACACACACACACACACCGACAACACACACACACACACACACACACACACACCGACAACACACACACACACACCGACAACACACACACACACACACACAATCGGACAACACACACACCGACAACACACACACACACAACACACACACACACACCAACAACACACACACACACACACACACACACACACACTGACAACACACACACACACCGACAACACACACACACACACACCGACAACACACACACACACACCGACAACACACACACACCGACAACACACACACACACACCGACAACACACACACACACACACACAACACACACACACACACACTGACAACACACACACACACCGACAACACACACACACACCGACAACACACACACACACACACAACACACACACACACACCGACAACACACAGACACACACACCGACAACACACACACACAAACACACCGACAACACACACACACACACACACACCGACAACACACACACACACACACACACACACACACCGACAACACACACACACACATCGACAACACACACACAAAAACCAGCAA
>NW_027675747.1:12500-25000 GCF_965601325.2 Salmo salar
CACACACACACACACACCGACAACACACACACACACACACCGACAACACACACACACCGACAACACACACACACACACACACACACACACACTCGGACAACACACACACCGACAACACACACACACACAACACACACACACACACCGACAACACACACACACACACACCGACAACACACACACACACACCGACAACACACACACACACCGACAACACACACACACACACACACACACACACACACACACACCGACAACACACACACACCGACAACACACACACACACACCGACAACACACACGCACACACCGACAACACACACACACACACACCGACAACACATAAACACACACACACCGACAACACACACACACACACACTGACAACACACACACACACACACACACCGACAACACACACACACACACACACACCGACAACACACACACACACACCGACAACACACACACACAAACACACCGACCACACACACACACACCAACAACACACACACACACACACCGACAACACACACACACACACCGACAACACACACACACACACACACACACCGACAACACACACACACACCGATAACACACACACACACACACACACCAAGAACACACACACACACACACCGACAACACACACACACACACACACCGACAACACACACACACACACCGACAACACACACACACCGACAACACACACACACACACACCGACAACACACACACACCGACAACACACACACACACACACACACCGACAACACACACACACACACACACACACACCGACAACACACACACACACACACACCGACAACACACACACACACACACACACCGACAGCACACAAACACACACACACACCGATAACACACACACACCGACAACACACACACACACACACACACACACACACACCGACAACACACACACACACCGACAACACACACACCGACAACACACACACACACACACCGACAACACACACACAAACACAGACAACACACACACACACCGACAACACACACACACACACACCGACAACACACACACACACCGACAACACATAAACACACACACAGCGACAACACACACACACACACACCGACAACACACACACACACACCGACAACACACACACACACACCGACCACACACACACACACCGACAACACACACACACACACACACCGACAACACACACACACACACACACACACCGACAACACACACACCGACAACACACACACACACACACCGACAACACACACACACACACACAACGACAACACACACACACACACACACACACACACACACACACACACACTGACAACACACACACACACCGACAACACACACACACACACACCGACAACACACACACACACCGACAACACACACACACACCGACAACACACACACACACACACACACACACCGACAACACACACACACACCGACAACACACACACACACCGACAACACACACACACACACCGACAACACACACACACACCGACAACACACACACACACACACCGACAACACACACACACACCGACAACACACACACACACACACCGACAACACATAAACACACACACACCGACAACACACACACACACACACACTGACAACACACACACACACACCAACAACACACACACACACACCGACAACACACACACACCGACAACACACACACACACACACACCGACAACACACACACACACACACCGACAACACACACACACATACACACTGACAACACACACACACACACACACACACCGACAACACACACACACACACACCGACAACACACACACACACACACACACCGACAACACACACACACACACACACCGACAACACACACACACCGACAACACACACACACACACACTCGGACAACACACACACCGACAACACACACACACACAACACACACAATCACACCGACAACACACACACACACACCGACAACACACACACACACCGACAACACACACACACACACCGACAACACACACACACACCGACAACACAAACACACACACACACACACACACACACCGACAACACACACACACACACCAACAACACACACACACACACACCGACAACACATAAACACACACACACCGACAACACACACACACACACACTGACAACACAGACACACACACACCGACAACACACACACACACACACACCGACAACACACACACACAAACCGACAACACACACACACACACCGACCACACACACACACACCGACAACACACACACACACACACACCGACAACACACACACACACACCGACAACACACACACACACACACACACACCGACAACACACACACACCGATAACACACACACACACACACCAACAACACACACACACACACACACCGACCATTCACACACACACACCGACAACACACACACACACACACACCGACAACACACACACACACACACCGACAACACACACACACCGACAACACACACACACACACACACCGACAACACACACACACCGACAACACACACACACACACACCGACAACACACACACACACACACACACACCGACAACACACACACACACACACACACCGACAACACACACACACACACCGACAACACACACACACACACCGACAACACACACACACACACAGACAACACACACACACACAACACACACACACACACACACACTGACAACACACACACACACACCGACAACACACACACACACCGACAACACACACACACACACACAACACACACACACCGACAACACACAGACACACACACCGACAACACACACACACAAACACACCGACAACACACACACACACACACACACCGACAACACACACACACACACACACACCGACAACACACACACACACATCGACAACACACACACAAAAACCAGCAACACACACACACACCGACAACACACACACACACAAACACCGACAACACACACACACACACACCGACAACACACACACACACACCGACAACACACACACACACACACCGACAACACATAACACACACACACCGACAACACACACACACACACACTGACAACACACACACACACACACCGACAACACACACACACACACACACACCGACAACACACACACACCGACAACACACACACACACACACCGACAACACACACACACACACACCGACAACACATAAACACACACACACCGACAACACACACACACACACACTGACAACACACACACACACACCGACAACACACACACACACACACCGACAACACACACACACACACCGACAACACACACACACACCGACAACACACAAACACGACAACACACACACACACACACTGACAACACACACACACACACACCGACACACACACACACACACCGACAACACACACACACACACACAACACACACACACACACCGACAACACACAGACACACACACCGACAACACACACACACACACACCGACAACACACACACACACACACACCGACAACACACACACACACACACACACACCGACAACACACACACACACACCGACAACACACACACACACACCAGCAACACACACACACACACCGACAACACACACACACACCATCAACACACACACACCGACAACACACACACACACACACCGACAACACACACACACACACCGACAACACACACACACACACACACGACAACACACAAACACACACACACCGACAACACACACACACACACACCGACAACACACACACACACACACACACACACACCGACAACACACACACACACACACCGACAACACACACACACACACACTCGGACAACACACACACCGACAACACACACACACACAACACACACACACACACACACACAACACACACACACACACACACACACACACACACACACACACACACCGACAACACACACACACACCGACAACACACACACACACACACCGACAACACACACACACACCGACAACACACACACACCGACAACACACACACACACACACACCGACAACACACACACCGACACACACACCACACAACACACACACACACACTGACAACACACACACACACACCGACAACACACACACACACCGACAACACACACACACACACAACACACACACACACCGACAACACACAGACACACACACAGACAACACACACACACAAACACACCGACAACACACACACACACACACACACCGACAACACACACACACACACACACACACACCGACAACACACACACACACACACGACAACACACACACACACACGACAACCAGCAACACACACACACACCGACAACACACACACACACACCGACAACACACACACACAGACACACACACACACACACACACCGACAACACACACACACACACACCGACAACACACACACACCGACAACACACACACACACACACACACACACACACACCGACAACACACACACACACACACCGACAACACACACAGACACACACACTGACAACACACACACACACCGACAACACACACACGCACACACACACACACACACACACCGACAACACACACACACACACACACACCACAACACACACACACCGACAACACACACACACACACACACCGACAACACACACACACCGACAACACACACACACCGACAACACACACACACACACCGACAACGGACACACACACACACCGACAACACACACACACACACCGACACACACACACACACGACAACACACACACACACACACACACACACACACACACACACCGACAACACACACACACACCGACAACACACACACACACACCGACAACACACACACACACACCGACAACACACACACACACACACCGACAACACACAACACACACACACCGACAACACACACACACACACACCGACAACACACACACACACACCGACAACACACACACACACACACCGACAACACACACACACACACGACAACACACACACACACACACCGACCACACACACACACACCAGACAACACACACACACACACACCGACAACACACACACACACACACGACAACACACACACACACACACACACACCGACAACACACACACACACCGACAACACACACACACACACACACACACGACAACACACACACACACACACACACCGACACACACACACACCGACAACACACACACACACACACCGACAACACACACACACCGACAACACACACACACACACCGACAACACACACACACCGACAACACACACACACACACACACCGCACACACACACACACACACACACACCGACAACACACACACACACACACACACCGACAACACACACACACACCGACAACACACACACACACCGACAACACACACACACCGACAACACACACACACACCGACAACACACACACACACACCGACAACACACACACACACACACGACAACACACACACACAACACAGACAACACACACACACACCGACAACACACACACACACACACCGACAACACACACACACACACCGACAACACACACACACACACCGACCACACACACACACACCGACAACACACACACACACACACACCGACAACACACACACACACACACACACACCGACAACACACACACACACACACCGACAACACACACACCGACAACACACACACACACACACCGACAACACACACACACACACACAACGACAACACACACACACACACACACACACACACACACACACACACACACACACACTGACAACACACACACACCGACAACACACACACACACACACCGACAAACACACACACACCGACAACACACACACACACCGACAACACACACACACACACACACACCGACAACACACACACACACCGACAACACACACACACACCGACAACACACACACACACACCGACAACACACACACACACCGACAACACACACACACACACACCGACAACACACACACACACACCGACAACACACACACACACACACCGACAACACAAACACACACACACCGACAACACACACACACACACACACTGACAACACACACACACACACACCGACAACACACACACACACACACCGACAACACACACACACACACACACACCGACAACACACACACACACACACACCGACAACACACACACACCGACAACACACACACACACACACTCGGACAACACACACACCGACAACACACACACACACAACACACACACACACACACCGACAACACACACACACACACCGACAACACACACACACACACACCGACAACACACACACACACACACCGACAACACACACACACACCGACAACACACACACACACACACACACACACACACCGACAACACACACACACACACCGACAACACACACACACACACACCGACAACACATAAACACACACAGACCGACAACACACACACACACACACTGACAACACAGACACACACACACCGACAACACACACACACACACACCGACAACACACACACACAAACCGACAACACACACACACCACACCGACACACACACACACACACCGACAACACACACACACACACACACCGACAACACACACACACACACCGACAACACACACACACACACACACACACACACACACCGACAACACACACACACACCGACAACACACACACACACACACCGACAACACACACACACACACACACCGACCATTCACACACACACACACCGACAACACACACACACACACACACACCGACAACACTCACACACACACACCGACACACACACACACACCGACAACACACACACACACACACACCGACAACACACACACACCGACAACACACACACACACACACCGACAACACACACACACACACACCACACACACGACAACACACACACACACACACACACACACACCGACAACACACACACACACACACACACACCGACAACACACACACACACACCGACAACACACACACACACACACACACACACACACTGATAACACACACACACCGACAACACACACACACACACACACACACACACACTGATAACACACACACACCGACAACAAACACACACACACACACACACACACACCGACAACACACACACACACCGACAACACACACACACACACACCGACAACACACACACACACAACACACACACACACACACCGACAACACACACACACACACCGACAACACACACACACACACCGAAAACACACACACACACCGACAACAAACACACACACACCGACAACAGACACACACACACACACCGACAACACACACACACACACACCGACAACACACACACACACACACCGACAACACACACACACCGACAACACAGACACACACACACCGACAACACACACACACACACCGAAAACACACACATACACACACCGACAACACACACACACACACACACCGACAACACACACACACACACACACCGACAACACACACACACACACACACTGACAACACACACACACACACCGAAAACACACACACACACACACCGACAACACACACACACACACACACCGACAACACACACACACCGACAACACACACACACACACCGACAACACACACACACACCGACAACACACACACACACACACCGACAACACATAAACACACACACACCGACAACACACACACACACTGACAACACACACACACACACACACCGACAACACACACACACACACACCGACAACACACACACACACCGACAACACACACACACACACCGACAACACACACACACACACACACACACCGACAACACACACACACACACACCGACAACACACACACACACACCGACAACACACACACACACCGACAACACACACACACACACACACACACACACACAACGACAACACACACACACCGACAACACACACACACACACCGACAACACACACGCACACACCGACAACACACACACACACACACCGACAACACATAAACACACACACACCGACAACACACACACACACACACTGACAACACACACACACACACACACCGACAACACACACACACACACACACCGACAACACACACACACACACCGACAACACACACACACAAACACACCGACCACACACACACACACCGACAACACACACACACACACACACCGACAACACACACACACACACCGACAACACACACACACACACACACCGACAACACACACACACACCGATACACACACACACACACACACACACCAACAACACACACACACACACACCGACAACACACACACACACACACCGACAACACACACACACACACCGACAACACACACACACCGACAACACACACACACACACACCGACAACACACACACACACGACAACACACACACACACACACACCGACAACACACACACACACACACACACACCGACAACACACACACACACACCGACAACACACACACACACCGACAACACACACACACACACACCGACAACACACACACACATACACCGACAACACACACACACCGACAACACACACACACACACACACCGACAACACACACACACACACTGACAACACACACACACACACACCGACAACACACACACACACACACCGACAACACACACACACACTGACAACACACACACACACACACACCGACAACACACACACACACACACACCGACAACACACACACACCGACAACACACACACACACACACACACCGACAACACACACACACACCGACAACACACACACACACACACTGACAACACACACACACACACCGACAACACACACACACACCGACAACACACACACACACACACACACACACACACACACCGACAACACACACACACACACAACACCGACAACACACACACACCGACAACACACACACACACACACACACACTCGACAACACACACACCACACACACACACACACACAACACACACACACACACCGACAACACACACACACACACACCGACAACACACACACACACACCGACAACACACACACACACGACAACACACACACACACACACACACACACACAACGACAACACACACACACCGACAACACACACACACACACCGACAACACACACGCACACACCGACAACACACACACACACACACCGACAACACACACACACACACACACCGACAACACACACACACACACACTGACAACACACACACACACACACACCGACAACACACACACACACACACGACCGACAACACACACACACACACCGACAACACACACACACAAACACACCGACCACACACACACACACCGACAACACACACACACACACACACCGACAACACACACACACACACCGACAACACACACACACACACCACACACCGACAACACACACACACACCGATCACACACACACACACACACACACACCAACAACACACACACACACACACCGACAACACAGACACACACACACACCGACAACACACACACACACACCGACAACACACACACACACGACCGACAACACACACACACACACCGACCACACACACACACACCGACAACACACACACACACACACACCGACAACACACACACACACACACACACACCGACAACACACACACACACACCGACACCGACAACACACACACCGACAACACACACACACACACACCGACAACACACACACACAACACCGACAACACACACACACACACACACACACACACACACACACACACACACACGACACACACACACACGACAACACACACACACACACACCGACACACAACACACACACCGACAACACACACACACACGACAACACACACACACACACACACACCGACAACACACACACACACCGACAACACACACACACACCGACAACACACACACACACACCGACAACACACACACACACCGACAACACACACACACACACACCGACAACACACACACACACACCGACAACACACACACACACACCGACAACACACAACACACACACACCGACAACACACACACACACACACACTGACACACACACACACACACACCGACACACACACACACACACACACCGACAACACACACACACCACACACACCGACACACACACACACACACACACCGACAACACACACACACCGACAACACACACACACACACACTCGACAACACACACACCGACAACACACACACACACAACCACACACACACACACACCGACAACACACACACACACACCGACAACACACACACACACACACCGACACACACACACACACACACCGACAACACACACACACACCGACAACACAACACACACACACACACACACACCGACAACACACACACACACACCGACAACACACACACACACACACCGACAACACATAAACACACACAGACCGACAACACACACACACACACACTGACAACACAGACACACACACACCGACAACACACACACACACACACCGACAACACACACACACACACACCGACAACACACACACAAACACACCGACCACACACACACACACCGACAACACACACACACACACACACCGACAACACACACACACACACCGACAACACACACACACACACACACACACACACACACCGACAACACACACACACACCGATAACACACACACACACACACCACAACACACACACACACACACACCGACCACTCACAACACACACACACCGACAACACACACACACACACACCGACAAAACACGACACACCGACAACACACACACACACCGACAACACACACACACACACACCGACCGACACACACACACACACACCGACAACACACACACACACCGACAACACACACACACACACACCGACAACACACACACACACCGACAACACACACGCACACACACCGACAACACACACACACACACCGACAACACACACACACACACACACCGACAACACAGAAACACACACACACCGACAACACACACACACACACACACTGACAACACACACACACACACCGACAACACACACACACACACACCGACACACACACACTGATCACACACACACACCGACAACACACACACACACACACACCGACAACACACACACACCGACAACACACACACACACCGACAACACGCACACACACACACACCGACAACACACACACACACAACACACACACACACACACCGACAACACACACACACACACCGACAACACACACACACACACACCGACAACACACACACACACACCGACAACAAACACACACACACCGACAACAGACACACACACACACACCGACAACACACACACACACACACCGACAACACACACACACACACACCGACAACACACACACACCGACAACACACACACACACACACCGACAACACAGACACACACACACCGACAACACACACATACACACACCGACAACACACACACACAAACCGACAACACACGACACACACACCGACCACACACACACACACCGACAACACACACACACACACACACCGACAACACACACACACACACCGACAACACACACACACACACACCGACAACACACACACACACGACACCGACAACACACACACACCGACAACACACACACACACACACCACAACACACACACACACACGACACCGACCATTCACACACACACACACCGACAACACACACACACACACACACACCGACAACACTCACACACACACTGACCGACAACACACACACACACACACCGACAACACACACACACACACACACCGACAACACACACACACCGACAACACACACACACACACACCGACAACACACACACACACACACACACACCGACAACACACACACACACACACACCGACAACACACACACACACACCGACAACACACACACACACCGACAACACACACACACACTGACACACACACACACACAACGACAACACACACACACCGACAACACACACACACACACCGACAACACACACGCACACACCGACAACACACACACACACACCGACAACACATAAACACACACACACCGACAACACACACACACACACACTGACAACACACACACACACACACACCGCAACACACACGCACACACACACACAACACACACACACCGACACACACACACACACACACCGACACACACACACACACACACCGACACACACACACACACACACACGACAACACACACACACACACACCGACAACACACACACACACACCGACAACACACACACACACACACCGACCACACACACACACACCGACCAACAACAC
>NW_027675747.1:32500-39038 GCF_965601325.2 Salmo salar
CACACACACACACACCGACAACACACACACACACACACACCGACAACACACACACACCGACAACACACACACACACACCGACAACACACACACACACCGACAACACACACACACACACACTGACAACACACACACACACACACCGACAACACACACACACACACACACACCGACAACACATAAACACACACACACCGACAACACACACACACACACTGACAACACACACACACACACACCGACAACACACACACACACACACACACACCGACAACACACACACACACCGACAACACACACACACACACCGACAACACACACACACACACACACACACCGACAACACACACACACACCGACAACACACACACACACTGACAACACACACACACACACCGACAACACACACACACACACACACCGACAACACACACACACACACCGACAACACACACACACACAACACACACACACACACCGACAACACACACACACACACCGACAACACACACACACACACACACTGACAACACACACACACACACACCGACAACACACACACACCGACAACACACACACACACACCGACAACACACACTCACACCGACAACACAAACACACACACACACACACACACACACCGACAACACACACACACACACCGACAAATCACACACACACCGACAACACATAAACACACACACACCGACAACACACACACACACACACTGACAACACAGACACACACACACCGACAACACACACACACACACACACCGACAACACACACACACAAACCGACAACACACACACACACACCGACCACACACACACACACCGACAACACACACACACACACACCGACAACACACACACACACACCGACAACACACACACACACCGATAACACACACACACACACACCAACAACACACACACACACACACACCGACCATTCACACACACACACACCGACAACACACACACACACACACACACACCGACAACACACACACACACCGACAACACACACACACCGACAACACACACACACACACACACACCGACAACACACACACACACACACACCGACAACACACACACACACACACACACACCGACAACACACACACACACACACACACCGACAACACACACACACACACACACACACACCGACAACACACACACACCGACAACACACACACACACACACACACACACACACCGACAACACACACACACACCGACAACACACACACACACACACCGACAACACACACACACACAACACACACACACACACCGACAACACACACACACACACACACCGACAACACACACACACACACCGAAAACACACACACACACACACCGACAACAAACACACACACACCGACAACAGACACACACACACACACCGACAACACACACACACACACACCGACAACACACACACACACACACACACCGACAACACACACACACCGACAACACTGACACACACACACCGACAACACACACACACACCGAAAACACACACACACACACACCGACAACACACACACACACACACACCGACAACACACACACACACACACACCGACAACACACACACACACACACACTGACAACACACACACACACACCGAAAACACACACACACACACACCGACAACACACACACACACACACACCGACAACACACACACACCGACAACACACACACACACACCGACAACACACACACACACCGACAACACACACACACACACACCGACAACACACACACACACACACCGACAACACATAAACACACACACACCGACAACACACACACACACACTGACAACACACACACACACACACCGACAACACACACACACACACACACACACCGACAACACATAAACACACACATACCGACAACACACACACACACACTGACAACACACACACACACACACCGACAACACACACACACACACACACACACCGACAACACACACACACACCGACAACACACACACACACACCGACAACACACACACACACACACACACACCGACAACACACACACACACCGACAACACACACACACACACACACACACCGACAACACACACACACACCGACAACACACACACACCGACAACACACACACACACACACACACCGACAACACACACACACACACACACCGACAACACACACACACACACACACACACCGACAACACACACACACACACACACACCGACAACACACACACACACACACACACACACCGACAACACACACACACCGACAACACACACACACACACACACACACACACACCGACAACACACACACACACCGACAACACACACACACACACACCGACAACACACACACACACAACACACACACACACACCGACAACACACACACACACACACCGACAACACACACACACACACCGAAAACACACACACACACACACCGACAACAAACACACACACACCGACAACAGACACACACACACACACCGACAACACACACACACACACACCGACAACACACACACACACACACACACCGACAACACACACACACCGACAACACTGACACACACACACCGACAACACACACACACACCGAAAACACACACACACACACACCGACAACACACACACACACACACACCGACAACACACACACACACACACACCGACAACACACACACACACACACACTGACAACACACACACACACACCGAAAACACACACACACACACACCGACAACACACACACACACACACACCGACAACACACACACACCGACAACACACACACACACACCGACAACACACACACACACCGACAACACACACACACACACACCGACAACACACACACACACACACCGACAACACATAAACACACACACACCGACAACACACACACACACACTGACAACACACACACACACACACCGACAACACACACACACACACACACACACCGACAACACATAAACACACACATACCGACAACACACACACACACACTGACAACACACACACACACACACCGACAACACACACACACACACACACACACCGACAACACACACACACACCGACAACACACACACACACACCGACAACACACACACACACACACACACACCGACAACACACACACACACCGACAACACACACACACACTGACAACACACACACACACACCGACAACACACACACACACACACACCGACAACACAGACACACACACCGACAACACACACACACACACACACCGACAACACATAAACACACACACACACACACCGACAACACACACACACACACCGACAACACATAAACACACACACACACCGACAACACACACACACACACCGACAACACACACACACACACACACCGACAACACATAAACACACACACACACACACCGACAACACACACACACACACCGACAACACACACACACACACCGACAACACACACACACACACCGACAACACACACACACACACACACCGACAACACACACACACACACACCGACAACACACACACACACACCGGCAACACACACACACCGACAACACACACACACACACACCGACAACACACACACACACACACACACACCGACAACACACACACACACACACACCGACAACACACACACACACAAACAACACACACACACAACACACACACACACACACCGACAACACACACACACACACCGACAACACACACACACACACACACCGACAACACACACACACACACACCGACAACACACACACACACCGACAACACACACACACACACACCGACAACACACACACACACACAACACACACACACCGAGAACACACACACACACACACACCGACAACACACACACACACACACACACACACACACACACACACACACCGACAACACACACACACACACACATCGACAACACACACACACACAAACACCAGCAACACACACACACACACTGAAAACACACACACACACACACACCCACAACACACACACACCGACAACACACACACACACACACCGACAACACACACACACACACACCGACAACACACACACACACACACACTGACAACACACACACACACACACCGACAACACACACACACACACACCGACAACACACACACACACACACACACACACACACACCGACAACACACACACACACACACACCGACAACACACACACACCGACAACACACACACACACACACACACCGACAACACACACACACACACCGACAACACACACACACACACACACTGACAACACACACACACACACACCGACAACACACACACACACACACCGACAACACACACACACACACACACACACACACACCGACAACACACACACACACACACACCGACAACACACACACACCAACAACACACACACACACACACACACCGACAAAACACACACACACACCGACAACACACACACACACACACACTGACAACACACACACACACACACACACACCGACAACACACACACACACACACCGACAACACACACACACACACACACACACCGACAACACACACACACACACACACCGACAACACACACACACCGACAACACACACACACACACACTCGGACAACACACACACCGACAACACACACACACACAACACACACACACACACCGACAACACACACACACACACCGACAACACACACACACACACACACACTGACAACACACACACACACACACCGACAACACACACACACACACACCGACAACACACACACACACACCGACAACACACACTCACACCGACAACACAAACACACACACACACACACACACACCGACAACACACACACACACACCGACAAATCACACACACACCGACAACACATAAACACACACACACCGACAACACACACACACTGACAACACAGACACACACACACCGACAACAGACACACACACACACACCGACAACACACACACACAAACCGACAACACACACACACACACCGACCACACACACACACACCGACAACACACACACACACACACACCGACAACACACACACACACACCGACAACACACACACACACACCGACAACACACACACACACACACACACCGACAACACACACACACACCGATAACACACACACACACACACCAACAACACACACACACACACACACCGACCATTCACACACACACACACCGACAACACACACACACACACACACACACCGACAACACACACACACACACACCGACAACACACACACACCGACAACACACACACACACACACACACCGACAACACACACACACACACACACACCGACAACACACACACACACACCGACAACACACACACACACACACACACACACACTGATAACACACACACACCGACAACACACACACACACACACACACACACACACCGACAACACACACACACACCGACAACACACACACACACACACCGACAACACACACACACACAACACACACACACACACCGACAACACACACACACACACCGACAACACACACACACACACCGAAAACACACACACACACACACCGACAACAAACACACACACACCGACAACAGACACACACACACACACCGACAACACACACACACACCGACAACACACACACACACACACCGACAACACACACACACCGACAACACTGACACACACACACCGACAACACACACACACACCGAAAACACACACACACACCGACAACACACACACACACACACACCGACAACACACACACACACACACCGACAACACACACACACACACACCGACAACACACACACACACACCGAAAACACACACACACACACACCGACAACACACACACACACACACACCGACAACACACACACACCGACAACACACACACACACACCGACAACACACACACACACCGACAACACACACACACACACACACCGACAACACACACACACACACACCGACAACACATAAACACACACACACCGACAACACACACACACACACTGACAACACACACACACACACACCGACAACACACACACACACACACACACACCGACAACACATAAACACACACACACCGACAACACACACACACACACTGACAACACACACACACACACCGACAACACACACACACACACACACACACCGACAACACACACACACACCGACAACACACACACACACACCGACAACACACACACACACACACACACACCGACAACACACACACACACCGACAACACACACACACACTGACAACACACACACACACACCGACAACACACACACACACACACACCGATAACACACACACACACACCGACAACACACACACACACACACCGACAACACATAAACACACACACACACACACCGACAACACACACACACACACCGACAACACATAAACACACACACACACCGACA
>NW_027675748.1:0-35256 GCF_965601325.2 Salmo salar
GTTGTCGGTGTGTGTGTGTTGTCGGTGTGTGTGTGTGTGTTGTCGGTGTGTGTGTGTGTGTTGTCGGTGTGTGTGTGTTTTGTGTGTGTGTGTGTTGTCGGTGTGTGTGTGTGTGTGTTGTCGGTGTGTGTGTGTGTGTTGTCGGTGTGTGTGTGTGTGTTGTCAGTGTGTGTGTGTGTGTGTGTGTTGTCTGTGTGTGTGTGTGTGTGTGTGTGTGTGTGTGTGTGTGTGTTGTCGGTGTGTGTGTGTGTGTTGTCGGTGTGTGTGTGTGTGTTGTCGGTGTGTGTGTGTGTGTTGTCGATGTGTGTGTGTGTGTGTTGTCGGTGTGTGTGTGTGTGTTGTGTGTGTGTGTGTTGTCGGTGTGTGTGTGTGTGTTGTTGGTGTGTGTGTGTGTGTTGTGTGTGTGTGTGTTGTCGGTGTGTGTGTGTGTGTGTTGTCGGTGTGTGTGTGTGTGTGTTGTCGGTGTGTGTGTGTGTGTGTTGTCGGTGTGTGTGTGTGTGTGTGTTGTCTTTGTGTGTGTGTGTTGTCGGTGTGTGTGTGTGTGTTGTCGGTGTCTGTGTGTGTGTTGTCGGTGTGTGTGTGTGTTGTCGGTGTGTGTTTGTGTAATGTCGGTGTGTGTGTGTGTGTGTGTTGTCGGTGTGTGTGTGTGTGTGTTGTCGGTGTGTGTGTGTGTGTTGTCGATGTGTGTGTGTGTGTGTTGTCGGTGTGTGTGTGTGTGTGTTGTGTGTGTGTGTGTTGTCGGTGTGTGTGTGTGTGTTGTTGGTGTGTGTGTGTGTGTGTTGTGTGTGTGTGTGTTGTCGGTGTGTGTGTGTGTGTGTTGTCGGTGTGTGTGTGTGTGTGTTGTCGGTGTGTGTGTGTGTGTGTTGTCGGTGTGTGTGTGTGTGTGTGTTGTCTTTGTGTGTGTGTGTTGTCGGTGTGTGTGTGTGTGTTGTCGGTGTCTGTGTGTGTGTTGTCGGTGTGTGTGTGTGTTGTCGGTGTGTGTTTGTGTAATGTCGGTGTGTGTGTGTGTGTGTGTTGTCGGTGTGTGTTTGTGTGTTGTCGGTGTGTGTGTGTGTGTTGTCGGTGTGTGTGTGTGTGTGTTGTGTGTGTGTGTGTGTGTTGTCGGTGTGTGTGTGTGTGTGTTGTCAGTGTGTGTGTGTGTGTGTTGTCGGTGTGTGTGTGTGTGTTGTCGATGTGTGTGTGTGTGTGTTGTCGGTGTGTGTGTGTGTGTTGTCGGTGTGTGTGTGTGTGTGTGTTGCCGGTGTGTGTGTGTGTGTTGTCTGTGTGTGTGTGTGTTGTCGGTGTGTATGTGTGTGTGTTGTCAGTGTGTGTGTGTGTGTGTTGTCGGTGTGTGTGTGTTTATGTGTTGTCAGTGTGTGTGTGTGTGTGTGTGTTGTCGGTGTGTGTGTGTGTGTGTTGTCGGTGTGTGTGTGTGTTGTCGGTGTGTGTGTGTGTGTTGTCGGTGTGTGTGTGTGTGTGTTGTCGGTGTGTATGTGTGTGTGTTGTCAGTGTGTGTGTGTGTGTGTGTGTTGTCGGTGTGTGTGTGTGTGTTGTTGGTGTGTGTGTGTGTGTGTGTTGTCAGTGTGTATGTATGTGTGTTGTCAGTGTGTGTGTGTGTGTTGTCGGTGTGTGTGTGTTGTCGGTGTGTGTGTGTGTTGTCGGTGTGTGTGTGTGTGTTGTCGGTGTGTGTGTGTGTGTTGTCGGTGTGTGTGTGTGTGTGTTGTGTGTGTGTGTGTGTGTTGTCGGTGTGTGTGTGTGTGTGTGTTGTCGGTGTGTGTGTGTGTGTTGTGTGTGTGTGTGTTGTCGGTGTGTGTGTGTTGTCGATGTGTGTGTGTGTGTGTTGTCGGTGTGTGTGTGTGTTGTGTGTGTGTGTGTGCTGTCGGTGTGTGTGTGTGTGTGTGTTGTCGGTGTGTGTGTGTGTTGTGTGTGTGTGTGTGTGTTGTCGGTGTGTGTGTGTGTGTGTTGTCAGTGTGTGTGTGTGTGTGTTGTCGGTTTGTGTGTGTGTGTTGTCGGTGTGTGTGTGTGTGTGTTGTCGGTGTGTGTGTGTGTGTGTTGTCGGTGTGTGTGTGTGTGTGTGTTGCCGGTGTGTGTGTGTGTGTTGTCGGTGTGTGTGTGTGTGTGTTGTCGGTTTGTGTGTGTGTGTGTGTGTTGTCGGTGTGTGTGTGTGTGTGTTGTCGGTGTGTGTGTGTGTGTGTGTGTTGTCGGTGTGTGTGTGTGTTGTCGGTGTGTGTGTGTGTGTTGTCGGTGTGTGTGTGTGTGTGTTGTCGGTGTGTGTGTGTGTGTGTGTGTGTGTTGTCGGTGTGTGTGTGTGTGTTGTTGGTGTGTGTGTGTGTGTTGTCGGTGTGTGTGTGTGTGTTGTCGGTGTGTGTGTGTGTATTGTCGGTGTGTGTGTGTGTGTTGTCGGTGTGTGTGTGTGTTGTCGGTGTGTGTTGTCGGTGTGTGTGTGTGTGTGTGTTGCCGGTGTGTGTGTGTTGTCGGTGTGTGTGTGTGTTGTCGGTTTGTGTGTGTGTGTTGTCGGTGTGTGTGTTTGTGTGTTGTCGGTTTGTGTGTGTGTGTGTGTGTTGTCGGTGTGTGTGTGTGTGTTGTCGGTGTGTGTGTGTGTGTGTTGTCGGTGTGTGTGTGTTGTGTGTGTGTGTCGGTGTGTGTGTGTTGTCGGTGTGTGTGTGTGTGTGTGTGTGTTGTCGGTGTGTGTGTGTGTGTGTGTTGTCGGTGTGTGTGTGTGTGTGTGTGTTGTCAGTGTGTGTGTGTGTGTTGTCGGTGTGTGTGTGTGTGTTGTGTGTGTGTGTCGGTGTGTGTGTGTTGTCGGTGTGTGTGTGTGTGTGTGTGTTGTCGGTGTGTGTGTGTGTGTGTTGTCGGTGTGTGTGTGTGTGTTGTCAGTGTGTGTGTGTGTGTGTTGTCGGTGTGTGTGTGTGTGTGTGTGTGTTGTCAGTGTGTGTGTGTGTGTGTGTGTTGTCAGTGTGTGTGTGTGTGTGTTGTCGGTGTGTGTGTGTGTGTTGTCGGTGTGTGTGTGTTTGTGTGTTGTCGGTGTGTGTGTGTGTGTGTGTGTGTGTTGTCGGTGTTTGTGTGTGTGTTGTCGGTGTGTGTGTGTGTGTGTTGTCGGTGTGTGTGTGTGTGTTGTGTGTGTGTGTCGGTGTGTGTGTGTTGTCGGTGTGTGTGTGTGTGTGTTGTCGGTGTGTGTGTGTGTGTGTGTTGTCAGTGTGTGTGTGTGTTGTCAGTGTGTGTGTGTGTGTTGTCGGTGTGTGTGTGTGTGTGTGTGTTGTCGGTTTGTGTGTGTGTGTGTGTTGTCGGTGTGTGTGTGTGTGTTGTTTGTGTGTGTTGTCGGTGTGTGTGTGTGTGTTGTCGGTGTGTGTGTGTGTGTGTTGTCGATGTGTGTGTGTGTGTTGTGTGTGTGTGTCGGTGTGTGTGTGTTGTCGGTGTGTGTGTGTGTTGTCGGTGTGTGTGTGTGTGTGTTGTCAGTGTGTGTGTGTGTGTTGTCGGTGTGTGTGTGTGTTGTCGGTGTGTGTGTGTGTGTTGTGTGTGTGTGTTGTCGGTGTGTGTGTGTTGTCGGTGTGTGTGTGTGTTGTCGGTGTGTGTGTGTGTTGTCGGTGTGTGTTGTCGGTGTGTGTGTGTGTGTGTGTTGCCGGTGTGTGTGTGTTGTCGGTGTGTGTGTGTGTTGTCGGTTTGTGTGTGTGTGTTGTCGGTGTGTGTGTTTGTGTGTTGTCGGTTTGTGTGTGTGTGTGTGTGTTGTCGGTGTGTGTGTGTGTGTTGTCGGTGTGTGTGTGTGTGTGTTGTCGGTGTGTGTGTGTTGTGTGTGTGTGTCGGTGTGTGTGTGTTGTCGGTGTGTGTGTGTGTGTGTGTGTGTTGTCGGTGTGTGTGTGTGTGTGTGTTGTCGGTGTGTGTGTGTGTGTGTGTGTGTGTTGTCGGTGTGTGTGTGTGTGTTGTCGGTGTGTGTGTGTGTGTTGTGTGTGTGTGTCGGTGTGTGTGTGTTGTCGGTGTGTGTGTGTGTGTGTGTGTTGTCGGTGTGTGTGTGTGTGTGTTGTCGGTGTGTGTGTGTGTGTTGTCAGTGTGTGTGTGTGTGTGTGTGTGTTGTCGGTGTGTGTGTGTGTGTTGTCGGTGTGTGTGTGTTTGTGTGTTGTCGGTGTGTGTGTGTGTGTGTGTGTGTGTTGTCGGTGTTTGTGTGTGTGTTGTCGGTGTGTGTGTGTGTGTGTTGTCGGTGTGTGTGTGTGTGTTGTGTGTGTGTGTCGGTGTGTGTGTGTTGTCGGTGTGTGTGTGTGTGTGTTGTCGGTGTGTGTGTGTGTGTGTGTTGTCAGTGTGTGTGTGTGTTGTCAGTGTGTGTGTGTGTGTTGTCGGTGTGTGTGTGTGTGTGTGTGTTGTCGGTTTGTGTGTGTGTGTGTGTTGTCGGTGTGTGTGTGTGTGTTGTTTGTGTGTGTTGTCGGTGTGTGTGTGTGTGTTGTCGGTGTGTGTGTGTGTGTGTTGTCGATGTGTGTGTGTGTGTTGTGTGTGTGTGTCGGTGTGTGTGTGCTGTCGGTGTGTGTGTGTGTTGTCGGTGTGTGTGTGTGTGTGTTGTCAGTGTGTGTGTGTGTGTTGTCGGTGTGTGTGTGTGTTGTCGGTGTGTGTGTGTGTGTTGTGTGTGTGTGTTGTCGGTGTGTGTGTGTTGTCGGTGTGTGTGTGTGTTGTCGGTGTTGTGTGTGTGTGTGTTGTCGGTGTGTGTGTGTGTGTGTTGTCGGTGTGTGTGTGTGTGTTGTGTGTGTGTGTGTTTTCGGTGTGTGTGTGTGTGTTGTGGATGTGTGTGTGTGTGTGTTGTCGGTGTGTGTGTGTGTGTGTTGTGTGTGTGTGTTGTCGGTGTGTGTGTGTGTGTTGTTGGTGTGTGTGTGTGTGTGTTGTGTGTGTGTGTGTTGTCGGTGTGTGTGTGTGTGTGTTGTCGGTGTGTGTGTGTGTGTGTTGTCGGTGTGTGTGTGTGTGTGTGTTGTCGGTGTGTGTGTGTGTGTTGTCGGTGTGTGTGTGTGTGTGTGTGTGTTGCCGGTGTGTGTGTGTGTGTTGCTGGTGTTTGTGTGTGTGTGTGTTGTCGGTGTGTGTGTGTGTGTTGTCGGTGTGTGTGTGTTGTCGGTGTGTGTGTGTGTGTTGTCGGTGTGTGTGTGTGTGTTGTCGGTGTGTGTGTGTGTGTTGTCGGTGTGTGTGTGTTTTGTGTGTGTGTGTGTTGTCGGTGTGTGTGTGTGTGTGTTGTCGGTGTGTGTGTGTGTGTTGTCGGTGTGTGTGTGTTGTCAGTGTGTGTGTGTGTGTGTGTTGTCGGTGTGTGTGTGTGTGTGTTTTCGGTGTGTGTGTGTGTGTTGTGTGTGTGTGTCAGTGTGTGTGTGTTGTCGGTGTGTGTGTGTGTGTGTGTGTTGTCGGTGTGTGTGTGTGTGTTGTGTGTGTGTGTTGTCGGTGTGTGTGTGTTGTCGGTGTGTGTGTGTGTTGTCGGTGTGTGTGTGTGTGTGTTGTCGGTGTGTGTGTGTGTGTGTTGTCGGTGTGTGTGTGTGTGTTGTGTGTGTGTGTGTGTTTTCGGTGTGTGTGTGTGTTGTCGATGTGTGTGTGTGTGTGTTGTCGGTGTGTGTGTGTGTGTGTTGTGTGTGTGTGTGTTGTCGGTGTGTGTGTGTGTGTTGTTGGTGTGTGTGTGTGTGTGTTGTGTGTGTGTGTGTTGTCGGTGTGTGTGTGTGTGTGTTGTCGGTGTGTGTGTGTGTGTGTTGTCGGTGTGTGTGTGTGTGTGTTGTCGTTGTGTGTGTGTGTGTTGTCGGTGTGTGTGTGTGTGTTGTCGGTGTGTGTGTGTGTGTGTTGTCGGTGTGTGTGTGTGTGTGTGTTGCTGGTGTTTGTGTGTGTGTGTGTTGTCGGTGTGTGTGTGTGTTGTCGGTGTGTGTGTGTGTGTTGTCGGTGTGTGTGTGTGTGTTGTCGGTGTGTGTGTGTGTGTTGTCGGTGTGTGTGTGTGTGTTGTCGGTGTGTGTGTGTGTTTTGTGTGTGTGTGTGTTGTCGGTGTGTGTGTGTGTGTGTGTGTTGTCGGTGTGTGTGTGTGTGTTGTCGGTGTGTGTGTGTGTGTTGTCAGTGTGTGTGTGTGTGTGTTGTCGGTGTGTGTGTGTGTGTGTTGTCGGTGTGTGTGTGTGTGTTGTCGGTGTGTTGGTGTGTTGTCGGTGTGTGTGTGTGTTGTCGGTGTCTGTGTGTGTGTTGTCGGTGTGTGTGTGTGTTGTCGGTGTGTGTGTGTGTGTGTGTCGGTGTGTGTGTGTGTGTTGTCGGTGTGTGTTTGTGTGTTGTCGGTGTGTGTGTGTGTGTGTGTTGTCGGTGTGTGTGTGTGTGTGTTGTGTGTGTGTGTGTGTGTTGTCGGTGTATGTGTGTGTGTGTTGTCAGTGTGTGTGTGTGTGTGTGTTGTCGGTGTGTGTGTGTGTGTTGTCGATGTGTGTGTGTGTGTGTTGTCGGTGTGTGTGTGTGTGTGTGTTGTCAGTGTGTGAGTGTGTGTTGCCGGTGTGTGTGTGTGTGTTGTCGGTGTGTGTGTGTGTGTGTTGTCGGTGTGTGTGTGTGTGTTGTTGGTGTGTGTGTGTGTGTGTGTGTGTGTGTGTGTTGTCGGTGTGTGTGTGTGTGTTGTTGGTGTGTGTGTGTGTGTGTTGTCGGTGTGTGTGTGTGTGTGTTGTCGGTGTGTGTGTGTGTGTGTGTGTGTGTTGTCGGTGTGTGTGTGTGTGTTGTCGGTGTGTGTGTGTGTGTGTTTTCGGTGTTTGTGTGTGTGTGTTGTCGGTGTGTGTGTGTGTGTGTGTGTGTGTGTGTTGTCGGTGTGTGTGTGTGTGTTGTCGGTGTGTGTGTGTTGTGTGTGTGTGTCGGTGTGTGTGTGTTGTCGGTGTGTGTGTGTGTGTGTGTGTTGTCGGTGTGTGTGTGTGTGTTGTCGGTGTGTGTGTGTGTTGTGTGTGTGTGTTGGTGTGTGTGTGTTGTCGGTGTGTGTGTGTGTGTGTGTGTGTTGTCGGTGTGTGTGTGTGTGTGTGTTGTCGGTGTGTGTGTGTGTGTTGTCGGTGTGTGTGTGTGTGTGTGTTGCCGGTGTGTGTGTGTGTGTTGCTGGTGTTTGTGTGTGTGTGTGTTGTCGGTGTGTGTGTGTTGTCGGTGTGTGTGTGTTGTCGGTGTGTGTGTGTGTGTTGTCGGTGTGTGTGTGTGTGTTGTCGGTGTGTGTGTGTGTGTTGTCGGTGTGTGTGTGTTTTGTGTGTGTGTGTGTTGTCGGTGTGTGTGTGTGTGTGTTGTCGGTGTGTGTGTGTGTGTTGTCGGTGTGTGTGTGTGTGTTGTCAGTGTGTGTGTGTGTGTGTTGTCGGTGTGTGTGTGTGTGTGTTTTCGGTGTGTGTGTGTGTGTTGTGTGTGTGTGTCAGTGTGTGTGTGTTGTCGGTGTGTGTGTCTGTGTGTGTGTGTGTTGTCGGTGTGTGTGTGTGTGTTGTGTGTGTGTGTTGTCGGTGTGTGTGTGTTGTCGGTGTGTGTGTGTGTTGTCGGTGTGTGTGTGTGTGTGTGTTGTCGGTGTGTGTGTGTGTGTGTTGTCGGTGTGTGTGTGTGTGTTGTGTGTGTGTGTGTTTTCGGTGTGTGTGTGTGTTGTCGATGTGTGTGTGTGTGTGTTGTCGGTGTGTGTGTGTGTGTGTTGTGTGTGTGTGTGTTGTCGGTGTGTGTGTGTGTTGTTGGTGTGTGTGTGTGTGTGTTGTGTGTGTGTGTGTTGTCGGTGTGTGTGTGTGTGTGTTGTCGGTGTGTGTGTGTGTGTGTTGTCGGTGTGTGTGTGTGTGTGTTGTCGGTGTGTGTGTGTGTGTTGTCGGTGTGTGTGTGTGTGTTGTCGGTGTGTGTGTGTGTGTGTTGTCGGTGTGTGTGTGTGTGTTGCTGGTGTTTGTGTGTGTGTGTGTTGTCGGTGTGTGTGTGTGTTGTCGGTGTGTGTGTGTGTGTGTGTGTTGTCGGTGTGTGTGTGTGTGTTGTCGGTGTGTGTGTGTGTGTTGTCGGTGTGTGTGTGTGTGTTGTCGGTGTGTGTGTGTGTTTTGTGTGTGTGTGTTGTCGGTGTGTGTGTGTGTGTGTTGTCGGTGTGTGTGTGTGTGTGTGTTGTCGGTGTGTGTGTGTGTGTTGTCAGTGTGTGTGTGTGTGTGTTGTCGGTGTGTGTGTGTGTGTGTTGTCGGTGTGTTTGTGTGTGTGTGTTGTCGGTGTGTTGGTGTGTTGTCGGTGTGTGTGTGTGTTGTCGGTGTGTGTGTGTGTTGTCGGTGTGTGTGTGTGTGTGTGTCGGTGTGTGTGTGTGTGTTGTCGGTGTGTGTTTGTGTGTTGTCGGTGTGTGTGTGTGTGTGTTGTCGGTGTGTGTGTGTGTGTGTTGTGTGTGTGTGTGTGTGTTGTCGGTGTATGTGTGTGTGTGTTGTCAGTGTGTGTGTGTGTGTGTGTTGTCGGTGTGTGTGTGTGTGTTGTCGATGTGTGTGTGTGTGTGTTGTCGGTGTGTGTGTGTGTGTGTGTTGTCGGTGTGAGTGTGTGTTGCCGGTGTGTGTGTGTGTGTTGTCGGTGTGTGTGTGTGTGTGTTGTCGGTGTGTGTGTGTGTGTGTTGTCGGTGTGTGTGTGTGTGTGTGTGTGTGTGTGTTGTCGGTGTGTGTGTGTGTGTTGTCGGTGTGTGTGTGTGTGTGTTGTCGGTGTGTGTGTGTGTTGTCGGTGTGTGTGTGTGTGTGTGTGTGTGTTGTCGGTGTGTGTGTGTGTGTTGTCGGTGTGTGTGTGTTTTCGGTGTTTGTGTGTGTGTGTTGTCGGTGTGTGTGTGTGTGTGTGTGTGTGTGTGTGTGTGTGTGTGTTGTCGGTGTGTGTGTGTGTGTTGTCGGTGTGTGTGTGTTGTGTGTGTGTGTCGGTGTGTGTGTGTTGTCGGTGTGTGTGTGTGTGTGTGTTGTCGGTGTGTGTGTGTGTGTGTTGTCGGTGTGTGTGTGTGTGTGTGTGTGTGTGTGTGTGTGTGTTGTCGGTGTGTGTGTGTGTGTTGTCGGTGTGTGTGTGTGTTGTGTGTGTGTGTTGGTGTGTGTGTGTTGTCGGTGTGTGTGTGTGTGTGTGTGTTGTCGGTGTGTGTGTGTGTGTGTGTGTGTTGTCGGTGTGTGTGTGTGTGTTGTCAGTGTGTGTGTGTGTGTGTGTTGTCGGTGTGTGTGTGTGTGTGTGTCTTGTCGGTGTGTGTGTGTGTGTGTGTTGTCGGTGTGTGTGTGTGTGTGTTGTCGGTGTGTGTGTGTGTGTGTGTGTGTTGTCGGTGTGTGTGTGTGTTGTCGGTGTGTGTGTGTGTGTTGTCGGTGTGTGTGTGTGTGTTTTGTCGGTGTGTGTGTGTGTGTGTGTGTGTGTTGTCGGTGTGTGTGTGTGTGTTGTTGGTGTGTGTGTGTGTGTTGTCGGTGTGTGTTGTCGGTGTGTGTGTGTGTGTGTGTTGTCGGTGTGTGTGTGTTGTCGGTGTGTGTGTGTGTTGTCGGTGTGCGTGTGTGTGTTGTCGGTGTGTGTGTGTGTGTGTTGTCAGTTTGTGTGTGTGTGTGTGTGTTGTCGGTGTGTGTGTGTGTGTTGTCGGTGTGTGTGTGTGTGTGTTGTCGGTGTGTGTGTGTTGTGTGTGTGTGTCGGTGTGTGTGTGTTGTCGGTGTGTGTGTGTGTGTGTGTGTTGTCGGTGTGTGTGTGTGTGTGTTGTCGGTGTGTGTGTGTGTGTGTGTTTGTGTGTGTGTTGTCGGTGTGTGTGTGTGTGTTGTCGGTGTGTGTGTGTGCGTTGTGTGTGTTTGTCGGTGTGTGTGTGTTGTCGGTGTGTGTGTGTGTGTGTGTGTTGTCGGTGTGTGTGTGTGTGTGTTGTCGGTGTGTGTGTGTGTGTTGTCAGTGTGTGTGTGTGTGTGTTGTCGGTGTGTGTGTGTGTGTGTTGTTGGTGTGTGTGTGTGTGTGTTGTCGGTGTGTGTGTGTGTGTGTTGTCGGTGTGTGTGTGTGTGTTGTCGGTGTGTGTGTGTGTGTGTTGTCGGTGTGTGTGTGTGTGTTGCTGGTGTTTGTATGTGTGTGTGTTGTCGGTGTGTGTGTGTGTTGTCGGTGTGTGTGTGTGTGTGTGTGTGTGTTGTCGGTGTGTGTGTGTGTGTTGTCGGTGTGTGTGTGTGTGTTGTCGGTGTGTGTGTGTGTTTTGTGTGTGTGTGTGTTGTCGGTGTGTGTGTGTGTGTGTTGTCGGTGTGTGTGTGTGTGTTGTCGGTGTGTGTGTGTGTGTTGTCAGTGTGTGTGTGTGTGTGTTGTCGGTGTGTGTGTGTGTGTGTTGTCGGTGTGTGTGTGTGTGTGTGTTGTCGGTGTGTTGGTGTGTTGTCGGTGTGTGTGTGTGTTGTCGGTGTCTGTGTGTGTGTTGTCGGTGTGTGTGTGTGTTGTCGGTGTGTGTGTGTGTGTGTGTCGGTGTGTGTGTGTGTGTTTTCGGTGTGTGTGTGTGTGTGTTGTGTGTGTGTGTGTTGTCGGTGTGTGTGTGTGTGTTGTTGGTGTGTGTGTGTGTGTGTTGTGTGTGTGTGTGTTGTCGGTGTGTGTGTGTGTGTGTTGTCGGTGTGTGTGTGTGTGTGTTGTCGGTGTGTGTGTGTGTGTTGTCGGTGTGTGTGTGTGTGTTGTCGGTGTGTGTGTGTGTGTGTTGTCGGTGTGTGTGTGTGTGTTGTCGGTGTGTGTGTGTGTGTGTTGTCGGTGTGTGTGTGTGTGTTGCTGGTGTTTGTGTGTGTGTGTGTTGTCGGTGTGTGTGTGTGTGTTGTCGGTGTGTGTGTGTGTGTGTGTGTGTTGTCGGTGTGTGTGTGTTGTCGGTGTGTGTGTGTGTGTTGTCGGTGTGTGTGTGTGTGTTGTCGGTGTGTGTGTGTTTTGTGTGTGTGTGTGTTGTCGGTGTGTGTGTGTGTGTGTTGTCGGTGTGTGTGTGTGTGTTGTCGGTGTGTGTGTGTGTGTTGTCAGTGTGTGTGTGTGTGTGTGTTGTCTGTGTGTGTGTGTGTGTGTTGTGTGTGTGTGTGTGTGTGTTGTCGGTGTGTGTGTGTGTGTTGTCGGTGTGTGTGTGTGTGTTGTCGGTGTGTGTGTGTGTGTTGTCGATGTGTGTGTGTGTGTGTTGTCGGTGTGTGTGTGTGTGTTGTGTGTGTGTGTGTTGTCGGTGTGTGTGTGTGTGTTGTTGGTGTGTGTGTGTGTGTTGTGTGTGTGTGTGTTGTCGGTGTGTGTGTGTGTGTGTTGTCGGTGTGTGTGTGTGTGTGTTGTCGGTGTGTGTGTGTGTGTGTTGTCGGTGTGTGTGTGTGTGTGTGTTGTCTTTGTGTGTGTGTGTTGTCGGTGTGTGTGTGTGTGTTGTCGGTGTCTGTGTGTGTGTTGTCGGTGTGTGTGTGTGTTGTCGGTGTGTGTTTGTGTAATGTCGGTGTGTGTGTGTGTGTGTGTTGTCGGTGTGTGTGTGTGTGTGTTGTCGGTGTGTGTGTGTGTGTTGTCGATGTGTGTGTGTGTGTGTTGTCGGTGTGTGTGTGTGTGTGTTGTGTGTGTGTGTGTTGTCGGTGTGTGTGTGTGTGTTGTTGGTGTGTGTGTGTGTGTGTTGTGTGTGTGTGTGTTGTCGGTGTGTGTGTGTGTGTGTTGTCGGTGTGTGTGTGTGTGTGTTGTCGGTGTGTGTGTGTGTGTGTTGTCGGTGTGTGTGTGTGTGTGTGTTGTCTTTGTGTGTGTGTGTTGTCGGTGTGTGTGTGTGTGTTGTCGGTGTCTGTGTGTGTGTTGTCGGTGTGTGTGTGTGTTGTCGGTGTGTGTTTGTGTAATGTCGGTGTGTGTGTGTGTGTGTGTTGTCGGTGTGTGTTTGTGTGTTGTCGGTGTGTGTGTGTGTGTTGTCGGTGTGTGTGTGTGTGTGTTGTGTGTGTGTGTGTGTGTTGTCGGTGTGTGTGTGTGTGTGTTGTCAGTGTGTGTGTGTGTGTGTGTTGTCGGTGTGTGTGTGTGTGTTGTCGATGTGTGTGTGTGTGTGTTGTCGGTGTGTGTGTGTGTGTTGTCGGTGTGTGTGTGTGTGTGTGTTGCCGGTGTGTGTGTGTGTGTTGTCTGTGTGTGTGTGTGTTGTCGGTGTGTATGTGTGTGTGTTGTCAGTGTGTGTGTGTGTGTTGTCGGTGTGTGTGTGTTTATGTGTTGTCAGTGTGTGTGTGTGTGTGTGTGTTGTCGGTGTGTGTGTGTGTGTGTTGTCGGTGTGTGTGTGTGTTGTCGGTGTGTGTGTGTGTGTTGTCGGTGTGTGTGTGTGTGTGTTGTCGGTGTGTATGTGTGTGTGTTGTCAGTGTGTGTGTGTGTGTGTGTGTTGTCGGTGTGTGTGTGTGTGTTGTTGGTGTGTGTGTGTGTGTGTGTTGTCAGTGTGTATGTATGTGTGTTGTCAGTGTGTGTGTGTGTGTTGTCGGTGTGTGTGTGTTGTCGGTGTGTGTGTGTGTTGTCGGTGTGTGTGTGTGTGTTGTCGGTGTGTGTGTGTGTGTTGTCGGTGTGTGTGTGTGTGTGTTGTGTGTGTGTGTGTGTGTTGTCGGTGTGTGTGTGTGTGTGTGTTGTCGGTGTGTGTGTGTGTGTTGTGTGTGTGTGTGTTGTCGGTGTGTGTGTGTTGTCGATGTGTGTGTGTGTGTGTTGTCGGTGTGTGTGTGTGTTGTGTGTGTGTGTGTGCTGTCGGTGTGTGTGTGTGTGTGTTGTCGGTGTGTGTGTGTGTTGTGTGTGTGTGTGTGTGTTGTCGGTGTGTGTGTGTGTGTGTTGTCAGTGTGTGTGTGTGTGTGTTGTCGGTTTGTGTGTGTGTGTTGTCGGTGTGTGTGTGTGTGTGTTGTCGGTGTGTGTGTGTGTGTGTTGTCGGTGTGTGTGTGTGTGTGTGTTGCCGGTGTGTGTGTGTGTGTTGTCGGTGTGTGTGTGTGTGTGTTGTCGGTGTGTGTGTGTTGTCGGTGTGTGTGTGTTGTCGGTGTGTGTGTGTGTGTTGTCGGTGTGTGTGTGTGTGTGTTGTCGGTGTGTGTGTGTGTGTGTTGTGTGTGTGTGTGTGTTGTCGGTGTGTGTGTGTGTGTGTGTTGTCGGTGTGTGTGTGTGTGTGTGTTGCCGGTGTGTGTGTGTGTGTTGTCGGTGTGTGTGTGTGTGTGTTGTCGGTGTGTGTGTGTTGTCGGTGTGTGTGTGTGTGTTGTCGGTGTGTGTGTGTGTGTGTTGTGTGTGTGTGTGTGTGTTGTCGGTGTGTGTGTGTGTGTGTTGTCAGTGTGTGTGTGTGTGTTGTCGGTGTGTGTGTGTGTGTTGTCGGTGTGTGTGTGTGTGTGTTGTCGGTGTGTGTGTGTGTGTGTGTGTTGTCGGTGTGTGTGTGTGTGTGTGTTGCCGGTGTGTGTGTGTGTGTTGTCGGTGTGTGTGTGTGTTGTCGGTGTGTGTGTGTTGTCGGTGTGTGTGTGTGTGTGTGTGTGTGTTGTCGGTGTGTGTGTGTGTGTTGTCGGTGTGTGTGTGTGTGTGTTGTCGGTGTGTGTGTGTGTGTGTGTTGTCGGTGTGTGTGTGTGTGTTGTCGGTGTTTGTGTGTGTGTGTTGTCGGTGTGTGTGTGTGTGTTTGTGTGTGTGTGTGTGTGTGTGTGTGTTGTCGGTGTGTGTGTGTGTGTTGTCGGTGTGTGTGTGTGTGTTGTCGGTGTGTGTGTGTGTGTTGTTTGTGTGTATGTGTGTGTGTTGTCAGTGTGTGTGTGTGTGTGTTGTCGGTGTGTGTGTGTTTATGTGTTGTCAGTGTGTGTGTGTGTGTGTGTGTTGTCGGTGTGTGTGTGTGTGTGTTGTCGGTGTGTGTGTGTGTTGTCGGTGTGTGTGTGTGTGTTGTCGGTGTGTGTGTGTGTTGTCGGTGTGTATGTGTGTGTGTTGTCAGTGTGTGTGTGTGTGTGTTGTCGGTGTGTGTGTGTGTGTTGTCGGTGTGTGTGTGTGTGTGTGTTGTCGGTGTGTATGTGTGTGTGTTGTCAGTGTGTGTGTGTGTGTGTGTTGTCAGTGTGTGTGTGTTTATGTTTTGTCGGTGTGTGTGTGTGTGTGTTGTCGGTGTGTGTGTGTGTGTGTGTTGTCGGTGTGTGTGTGTGTTGTCGGTGTGTGTGTGTGTGTTGTCGGTGTGTGTGTGTGTTGTCGGTTTGTGTGCTTGTGTGTGTGTTGTCGGTGTGTGTGTGTGTGTTGTCGGTGTGTGTGTGTGTTGTCGGTGTGTGTGTGTGTGTTGTGTGTGTGTGTTGTCGGTGTGTGTGTGTGTGTGTGTTGTCGGTGTGTGTGTGTTGTCGGTGTGTGTGTGTGTTGTCGGTGTGTGTGTGTGTGTTGTCGGTGTGTGTGTGTGTGTGTTGTCGGTTTGTGTGTGTGTGTGTGTGTTGTCGGTGTGTGTGTGTGTGTTGTAGGTGTGTGTGTGTGTTGTCGGTGTGTGTGTGTGTGTGTTGTCGGTGTGTGTGTGTTGTCGGTGTGTGTGTGTTGTCGGTGTGTGTGTGTGTGTTGTCGGTGTGTGTGTGTGTGTGTTGTCGGTGTGTGTGTGTGTGTGTTGTGTGTGTGTGTGTGTTGTCGGTGTGTGTGTGTGTGTGTGTTGTCGGTGTGTGTGTGTGTGTGTGTTGCCGGTGTGTGTGTGTGTGTTGTCGGTGTGTGTGTGTGTGTGTTGTCGGTGTGTGTGTGTTGTCGGTGTGTGTGTGTGTGTTGTCGGTGTGTGTGTGTGTGTGTTGTGTGTGTGTGTGTGTGTTGTCGGTGTGTGTGTGTGTGTGTTGTCAGTGTGTGTGTGTGTGTTGTCGGTGTGTGTGTGTGTGTTGTCGGTGTGTGTGTGTGTGTGTTGTCGGTGTGTGTGTGTGTGTGTGTGTTGTCGGTGTGTGTGTGTGTGTGTGTTGCCGGTGTGTGTGTGTGTGTTGTCGGTGTGTGTGTGTGTTGTCGGTGTGTGTGTGTTGTCGGTGTGTGTGTGTGTGTGTGTGTGTGTTGTCGGTGTGTGTGTGTGTGTTGTCGGTGTGTGTGTGTGTGTGTTGTCGGTGTGTGTGTGTGTGTGTGTTGTCGGTGTGTGTGTGTGTGTTGTCGGTGTTTGTGTGTGTGTGTTGTCGGTGTGTGTGTGTGTGTTTGTGTGTGTGTGTGTGTGTGTGTGTGTTGTCGGTGTGTGTGTGTGTGTTGTCGGTGTGTGTGTGTGTGTTGTCGGTGTGTGTGTGTGTGTTGTCGGTGTGTATGTGTGTGTGTTGTCAGTGTGTGTGTGTGTGTGTTGTCGGTGTGTGTTTGTTTATGTGTTGTCAGTGTGTGTGTGTGTGTGTGTGTTGTCGGTTTGTGTGTGTGTGTGTTGTCGGTGTGTGTGTGTGTTGTCGGTGTGTGTGTGTGTGTTGTCGGTGTGTGTGTGTGTTGTCGGTGTGTATGTGTGTGTGTTGTCAGTGTGTGTGTGTGTGTGTGTTGTCGGTGTGTGTGTGTGTGTTGTCGGTGTGTGTGTGTGTGTGTGTTGTCGGTGTGTATGTGTGTGTGTTGTCAGTGTGTGTGTGTGTGTGTGTTGTCAGTGTGTGTGTGTTTATGTTTTGTCGGTGTGTGTGTGTGTGTGTTGTCGGTGTGTGTGTGTGTGTGTGTGTCGGTGTGTGTGTGTGTTGTCGGTGTGTGTGTGTGTGTTGTCGGTGTGTGTGTGTGTTGTCGGTTTGTGTGCTTGTGTGTGTGTTGTCGGTGTGTGTGTGTGTGTTGTCGGTGTGTGTGTGTGTTGTCGGTGTGTGTGTGTGTGTTGTGTGTGTGTGTTGTCGGGTGTGTGTGTGTGTGTGTGTTGTCGGTGTGTGTGTGTTGTCGGTGTGTGTGTGTGTTGTCGGTGTGTGTGTGTGTGTTGTCGGTGTGTGTGTGTGTGTGTTGTCGGTTTGTGTGTGTGTGTGTGTGTTGTCGGTGTGTGTGTGTGTGTTGTCGGTGTGTGTGTGTTGTGTGTGTGTGTCGGTGTGTGTGTGTTGTCGGTGTGTGTGTGTGTGTGTGTGTTGTCGGTGTGTGTGTGTGTGTGTTGTCGGTGTGTGTGTGTGTGTGTTGTCAGTGTGTGTGTGTGTGTGTGTTGTCGGTGTGTGTGTGTGTGTGTGTTGTCGGTGTGTGTGTGTTGTCGGTGTGTGTGTGTGTTGTCGGTGTGTGTGTGTGTGTTGTCGGTGTGTGTGTGTGTGTGTTGTCGGTTTGTGTGTGTGTGTGTGTGTTGTCGGTGTGTGTGTGTGTGTTGTCGGTGTGTGTGTGTGTGTGTTGTCGGTTTGTGTGTGTGTGTGTGTGTTGTCGGTGTGTGTGTGTGTGTTGTAGGTGTGTGTGTGTGTTGTCGGTGTGTGTGTGTTGTGTGTGTGTGTCGGTGTGTGTGTGTTGTCGGTGTGTGTGTGTGTGTGTGTGTTGTCGGTGTGTGTGTGTGTGTGTTGTCGCTGTGTGTGTGTGTGTGTTGTCGGTGTGTGTGTGTGTGTGTGTGTGTGTGTGTGTGTTGTCGGTGTGTATGTGTGTGTGTTGTCAGTGTGTGTGTGTGTGTGTGTTGTCAGTGTGTGTGTGTTTATGTTTTGTCGGTGTGTGTGTGTGTGTTGTCGGTGTGTGTGTGTGTGTGTGTTGTCGGTGTGTGTGTGTGTTGTCGGTGTGTGTGTGTGTGTGTTGTCGGTTTGTGTGTGTGTGTGTGTGTTGTCGGTGTGTGTGTGTGTGTTGTCGGTGTGTGTGTGTGTTGTCGGTGTGTGTGTGTGTGTTGTGTGTGTGTGTTGTCGGTGTGTGTGTGTGTGTGTGTTGTCGGTGTGTGTGTGTTGTCGGTGTGTGTGTGTGTTGTCGGTGTGTGTGTGTGTGTTGTCGGTGTGTGTGTGTGTGTGTTGTCGGTTTGTGTGTGTGTGTGTGTGTTGTCGGTGTGTGTGTGTGTGTGTTGTCGGTGTGTGTGTGTGTGTGTGTGTGTTGTCGGTGTGTGTGTGTGTTGTCGGTGTCTGTGTGTGTGTTGTCGGTGTGTGTGTGTGTGTGTTGTCGGTGTGTGTGTGTGTGTGTGTGTGTGTTGTCGGTGTGTGTGTGTGTGTTGTTGGTGTGTGTGTGTGTGTTGTCGGTGTGTGTGTGTGTGTTGTCGGTGTGTGTGTGTGTATTGTCGGTGTGTGTGTGTGTTGTCGGTGTGTGTGTGTGTTGTCGGTGTGTGTTGTCGGTGTGTGTGTGTGTGTTGTTGGTGTGTGTGTGTGTTGTGTGTGTGTGTGTTGTCGGTGTGTGTGTGTGTGTGTTGTCGGTGTGTGTGTGTGTGTGTGTTGTCGGTGTGTGTGTGTGTGTTGTCGGTGTGTGTGTGTGTGTGTGTGTTGCCGGTGTGTGTGTGTGTGTTGCTGGTGTTTGTGTGTGTGTGTGTTGTCGGTGTGTGTGTGTGTGTTGTCGGTGTGTGTGTGTTGTCGGTGTGTGTGTGTGTGTTGTCGGTGTGTGTGTGTGTGTTGTTGGTGTGTGTGTGTGTGTGTGTGTGTGTGTGTTGTCGGTGTGTGTGTGTGTGTGTTGTCGGTGTGTGTGTGTGTGTGTTGTCGGTGTGTGTGTGTGTGTGTGTGTTGCCGGTGTGTGTGTGTGTGTTGCTGGTGTTTGTGTGTGTGTGTGTTGTCGGTGTGTGTGTGTGTGTTGTCGGTGTGTGTGTGTTGTCGGTGTGTGTGTGTGTGTTGTCGGTGTGTGTGTGTGTGTTGTCGGTGTGTGTGTGTGTGTTGTCGGTGTGTGTGTGTGTTTTGTGTGTGTGTGTGTTGTCGGTGTGTGTGTGTGTGTTGTCGGTGTGTGTGTGTGTGTTGTCAGTGTGTGTGTGTGTGTGTGTTGTCGGTGTGTGTGTGTGTGTGTTTTCGGTGTGTGTGTGTGTGTTGTGTGTGTGTGTCGGTGTGTGTGTGTTGTCGGTGTGTGTGTGTGTGTGTGTGTTGTCGGTGTGTGTGTGTGTGTTGTGTGTGTGTGTTGTCGGTGTGTGTGTGTTGTCGGTGTGTGTGTGTGTTGTCGGTGTGTGTGTGTGTGTGTTGTCGGTGTGTGTGTGTGTGTGTTGTCGGGGTGTGTGTGTGTGTTGTGTGTGTGTGTGTTTTCGGTGTGTGTGTTTTTTGTCGATGTGTGTGTGTGTGTGTTGTCGGTGTGTGTGTGTGTGTGTGTTGTGTGTGTGTGTGTTGTCGGTGTGTGTGTGTGTGTTGTTGGTGTGTGTGTGTGTGTGTTGTGTGTGTGTGTGTTGTCGGTGTGTGTGTGTGTGTGTTGTCGGTGTGTGTGTGTGTGTGTTGTCGGTGTGTGTGTGTGTGTGTTGTCGGTGTGTGTGTGTGTGTTGTCGGTGTGTGTGTGTGTGTTGTCGGTGTGTGTGTGTGTGTGTTGTCGGTGTGTGTGTGTGTGTTGCTGGTGTTTGTGTGTGTGTGTTTTGTCGGTGTGTGTGTGTGTTGTCGGTGTGTGTGTGTGTGTGTGTGTGTTGTCGGTGTGTGTGTGTTGTCGGTGTGTGTGTGTGTGTTGTCGGTGTGTGTGTGTGTGTGTTGTCGGTGTGTGTGTGTGTTTTGTGTGTGTGTGATTTGTCGGTGTGTGTGTGTGTTGTCGGTGTGTGTGTGTGTGTTGTCGGTGTGTGTGTGTGTGTTGTCAGTGTGTGTGTGTGTGTGTTGTCGGTGTGTGTGTGTGTGTGTTGTCGGTGTGTGTGTGTGTGTGTGTGTTGTCGGTGTGTTGGTGTGTTGTCGGTGTGTGTGTGTGTTGTCGGTGTCTGTGTGTGTGTTGTCGGTGTGTGTGTGTGTTGTCGGTGTGTGTGTGTGTGTGTGTCGGTGTGTGTGTGTGTGTTGTCGGTGTGTGTTTGTGTGTTGTCGGTGTGTGTGTGTGTGTGTGTTGTCGGTGTGTGTGTGTGTGTGTTGTGTGTGTGTGTGTGTGTTGTCGGTGTATGTGTGTGTGTGTTGTCAGTGTGTGTGTGTGTGTGTTGTCGGTGTGTGTGTGTGTGTTGTCGATGTGTGTGTGTGTGTGTTGTCGGTGTGTGTGTGTTGTCTGTGTGTGTGTGTGTTGTCGGTGTGTGTGTGTGTGTTGTCGGTGTGTGTGTGTGTGTGTTGTCGGTTTCTGTGTGTGTGTGTGTGTTGTCGGTGTGTGTGTGTGTGTTGTAGGTGTGTGTGTGTGTGTGTTGTCGGTGTGTGTGTGTTGTGTGTGTGTGTCGGTGTGTGTGTGTTGTCGGTGTGTGTGTGTGTGTGTGTGTTGTCGGTGTGTGTGTGTGTGTGTTGTCGGTGTGTGTGTGTGTGTGTGTGTTGTCAGTGTGTGTGTGTGTGTGTGTGTTGTCGGTGTGTGTGTGTGTGTTGTCAGTGTGTGTGTGTGTGTGTGTTGTCGGTGTGTGTGTGTGTGTGTTGTCGCTGTGTGTGTGTGTGTGTTGTCGGTGTGTGTGTGTGTGTGTGTGTGTGTGTGTGTGTGTGTGTGTGTTGTCGGTGTGTATGTGTGTGTGTTGTCAGTGTGTGTGTGTGTGTGTGTTGTCAGTGTGTGTGTGTTTATGTTTTGTCGGTGTGTGTGTGTGTGTGTTGTCGGTGTGTGTGTGTGTGTGTGTTGTCGGTGTGTGTGTGTGTTGTCGGTGTGTGTGTGTGTGTTGTCGGTGTGTGTGTGTGTGTGTTGTCGGTTTGTGTGTGTGTGTGTGTGTTGTCGGTGTGTGTGTGTGTGTTGTCGGTGTGTGTGTGTGTTGTCGGTGTGTGTGTGTGTGTTGTGTGTGTGTGTTGTCGGTGTGTGTGTGTGTGTGTGTTGTCGGTGTGTGTGTGTTGTCGGTGTGTGTGTGTGTTGTCGGTGTGTGTGTGTGTGTTGTCGGTGTGTGTGTGTGTGTGTTGTCGGTTTGTGTGTGTGTGTGTGTGTTGTCGGTGTGTGTGTGTGTGTGTGTGTTGTCGGTGTGTGTGTGTGTTGTCGGTGTGTGTGTGTGTGTTGTCGGTGTGTGTGTGTGTGTGTTGTCGGTGTGTGTGTGTGTGTGTGTGTGTGTTGTCGGTGTGTGTGTGTGTGTTGTTGGTGTGTGTGTGTGTGTTGTCGGTGTGTGTGTGTGTGTTGTCGGTGTGTGTGTGTGTATTGTCGGTGTGTGTGTGTGTGTTGTCGGTGTGTGTGTGTGTTGTCGGTGTGTGTTGTCGGTGTGTGTGTGTGTGTGTGTTGCCGGTGTGTGTGTGTTGTCGGTGTGTGTGTGTGTTGTCGGTTTGTGTGTGTGTGTTGTCGGTGTGTGTGTTTGTGTGTTGTCGGTTTGTGTGTGTGTGTGTGTGTTGTCGGTGTGTGTGTGTGTGTTGTCGGTGTGTGTGTGTGTGTGTTGTCGGTGTGTGTGTGTTGTGTGTGTGTGTCGGTGTGTGTGTGTTGTCGGTGTGTGTGTGTGTGTGTGTGTGTTGTCGGTGTGTGTGTGTGTGTGTGTTGTCGGTGTGTGTGTGTGTGTGTGTGTTGTCAGTGTGTGTGTGTGTGTTGTCGGTGTGTGTGTGTGTGTTGTGTGTGTGTGTCGGTGTGTGTGTGTTGTCGGTGTGTGTGTGTGTGTGTGTGTTGTCGGTGTGTGTGTGTGTGTGTTGTCGGTGTGTGTGTGTGTGTTGTCAGTGTGTGTGTGTGTGTGTTGTCGGTGTGTGTGTGTGTGTGTGTTGTCAGTGTGTGTGTGTGTGTGTGTGTTGTCAGTGTGTGTGTGTGTGTGTTGTCGGTGTGTGTGTGTGTGTTGTCGGTGTGTGTGTGTTTGTGTGTTGTCGGTGTGTGTGTGTGTGTGTGTGTGTGTTGTCGGTGTTTGTGTGTGTGTTGTCGGTGTGTGTGTGTGTGTGTTGTCGGTGTGTGTGTGTGTGTTGTGTGTGTGTGTCGGTGTGTGTGTGTTGTCGGTGTGTGTGTGTGTGTGTTGTCGGTGTGTGTGTGTGTGTGTGTTGTCAGTGTGTGTGTGTGTTGTCAGTGTGTGTGTGTGTGTTGTCGGTGTGTGTGTGTGTGTGTGTGTTGTCGGTTTGTGTGTGTGTGTGTGTTGTCGGTGTGTGTGTGTGTGTTGTTTGTGTGTGTTGTCGGTGTGTGTGTGTGTGTTGTCGGTGTGTGTGTGTGTGTGTTGTCGATGTGTGTGTGTGTGTTGTGTGTGTGTGTCGGTGTGTGTGTGTTGTCGGTGTGTGTGTGTGTTGTCGGTGTGTGTGTGTGTGTGTTGTCAGTGTGTGTGTGTGTGTTGTCGGTGTGTGTGTGTGTTGTCGGTGTGTGTGTGTGTGTTGTGTGTGTGTGTTGTCGGTGTGTGTGTGTTGTCGGTGTGTGTGTGTGTTGTCGGTGTGTGTGTGTGTTGTCGGTGTGTGTTGTCGGTGTGTGTGTGTGTGTGTGTTGCCGGTGTGTGTGTGTTGTCGGTGTGTGTGTGTGTTGTCGGTTTGTGTGTGTGTGTTGTCGGTGTGTGTGTTTGTGTGTTGTCGGTTTGTGTGTGTGTGTGTGTGTTGTCGGTGTGTGTGTGTGTGTTGTCGGTGTGTGTGTGTGTGTGTTGTCGGTGTGTGTGTGTTGTGTGTGTGTGTCGGTGTGTGTGTGTTGTCGGTGTGTGTGTGTGTGTGTGTGTGTTGTCGGTGTGTGTGTGTGTGTGTGTTGTCGGTGTGTGTGTGTGTGTGTGTGTGTGTTGTCGGTGTGTGTGTGTGTGTTGTCGGTGTGTGTGTGTGTGTTGTGTGTGTGTGTCGGTGTGTGTGTGTTGTCGGTGTGTGTGTGTGTGTGTGTGTTGTCGGTGTGTGTGTGTGTGTGTTGTCGGTGTGTGTGTGTGTGTTGTCAGTGTGTGTGTGTGTGTGTGTTGTCGGTGTGTGTGTGTGTGTGTGTGTGTTGTCAGTGTGTGTGTGTGTGTGTGTGTTGTCAGTGTGTGTGTGTGTGTGTTGTCGGTGTGTGTGTGTGTGTTGTCGGTGTGTGTGTGTTTGTGTGTTGTCGGTGTGTGTGTGTGTGTGTGTGTGTGTTGTCGGTGTTTGTGTGTGTGTTGTCGGTGTGTGTGTGTGTGTGTTGTCGGTGTGTGTGTGTGTGTTGTGTGTGTGTGTCGGTGTGTGTGTGTTGTCGGTGTGTGTGTGTGTGTGTTGTCGGTGTGTGTGTGTGTGTGTGTTGTCAGTGTGTGTGTGTGTTGTCAGTGTGTGTGTGTGTGTGTTGTCGGTGTGTGTGTGTGTGTGTGTGTTGTCGGTTTGTGTGTGTGTGTGTGTTGTCGGTGTGTGTGTGTGTGTTGTTTGTGTGTGTTGTCGGTGTGTGTGTGTGTGTTGTCGGTGTGTGTGTGTGTGTGTTGTCGATGTGTGTGTGTGTGTTGTGTGTGTGTGTCGGTGTGTGTGTGCTGTCGGTGTGTGTGTGTGTTGTCGGTGTGTGTGTGTGTGTGTTGTCAGTGTGTGTGTGTGTGTGTTGTCGGTGTGTGTGTGTGTTGTCGGTGTGTGTGTGTGTGTTGTGTGTGTGTGTTGTCGGTGTGTGTGTGTTGTCGGTGTGTGTGTGTGTTGTCGGTGTTGTGTGTGTGTGTGTTGTCGGTGTGTGTGTGTGTGTGTTGTCGGTGTGTGTGTGTGTGTTGTGTGTGTGTGTGTTTTCGGTGTGTGTGTGTGTGTTGTGGATGTGTGTGTGTGTGTGTTGTCGGTGTGTGTGTGTGTGTGTTGTGTGTGTGTGTTGTCGGTGTGTGTGTGTGTGTTGTTGGTGTGTGTGTGTGTGTGTTGTGTGTGTGTGTGTTGTCGGTGTGTGTGTGTGTGTGTTGTCGGTGTGTGTGTGTGTGTGTTGTCGGTGTGTGTGTGTGTGTGTGTTGTCGGTGTGTGTGTGTGTGTTGTCGGTGTGTGTGTGTGTGTGTGTGTGTTGCCGGTGTGTGTGTGTGTGTTGCTGGTGTTTGTGTGTGTGTGTGTTGTCGGTGTGTGTGTGTGTGTTGTCGGTGTGTGTGTGTTGTCGGTGTGTGTGTGTGTGTTGTCGGTGTGTGTGTGTGTGTTGTCGGTGTGTGTGTGTGTGTTGTCGGTGTGTGTGTGTTTTGTGTGTGTGTGTGTTGTCGGTGTGTGTGTGTGTGTGTTGTCGGTGTGTGTGTGTGTGTTGTCGGTGTGTGTGTGTTGTCAGTGTGTGTGTGTGTGTGTGTTGTCGGTGTGTGTGTGTGTGTGTTTTCGGTGTGTGTGTGTGTGTGTTGTGTGTGTGTGTCAGTGTGTGTGTGTTGTCGGTGTGTGTGTGTGTGTGTGTGTTGTCGGTGTGTGTGTGTGTGTTGTGTGTGTGTGTTGTCGGTGTGTGTGTGTTGTCGGTGTGTGTGTGTGTTGTCGGTGTGTGTGTGTGTGTGTTGTCGGTGTGTGTGTGTGTGTTGTTGGTGTGTGTGTGTGTGTGTGTGTGTGTGTGTGTGTGTTGTCGGTGTGTGTGTGTGTGTTGTTGGTGTGTGTGTGTGTGTGTTGTCGGTGTGTGTGTGTGTGTGTTGTCGGTGTGTGTGTGTGTGTGTGTGTGTGTTGTCGGTGTGTGTGTGTGTGTTGTCGGTGTGTGTGTGTGTGTTTTCGGTGTTTGTGTGTGTGTGTTGTCGGTGTGTGTGTGTGTGTGTGTGTGTGTGTGTTGTCGGTGTGTGTGTGTGTGTTGTCGGTGTGTGTGTGTTGTGTGTGTGTGTCGGTGTGTGTGTGTTGTCGGTGTGTGTGTGTGTGTGTGTGTTGTCGGTGTGTGTGTGTGTGTTGTCGGTGTGTGTGTGTGTGTTGTCGGTGTGTGTGTGTGTTTTGTGTGTGTGTGTTGTCGGTGTGTGTGTGTGTGTGTTGTCGGTGTGTGTGTGTGTGTTGTCGGTGTGTGTGTGTTGTCAGTGTGTGTGTGTGTGTGTGTTGTCGGTGTGTGTGTGTGTGTGTTTTCGGTGTGTGTGTGTGTGTGTTGTGTGTGTGTGTCAGTGTGTGTGTGTTGTCGGTGTGTGTGTGTGTGTGTGTGTTGTCGGTGTGTGTGTGTGTGTTGTGTGTGTGTGTTGTCGGTGTGTGTGTGTTGTCGGTGTGTGTGTGTGTTGTCGGTGTGTGTGTGTGTGTGTTGTCGGTGTGTGTGTGTGTGTGTTGTCGGTGTGTGTGTGTGTGTTGTGTGTGTGTGTGTGTTTTCGGTGTGTGTGTGTGTTGTCGATGTGTGTGTGTGTGTGTTGTCGGTGTGTGTGTGTGTGTGTTGTGTGTGTGTGTGTTGTCGGTGTGTGTGTGTGTGTTGTTGGTGTGTGTGTGTGTGTGTTGTGTGTGTGTGTGTTGTCGGTGTGTGTGTGTGTGTGTTGTCGGTGTGTGTGTGTGTGTGTTGTCGGTGTGTGTGTGTGTGTGTTGTCGTTGTGTGTGTGTGTGTTGTCGGTGTGTGTGTGTGTGTTGTCGGTGTGTGTGTGTGTGTGTTGTCGGTGTGTGTGTGTGTGTGTGTTGCTGGTGTTTGTGTGTGTGTGTGTTGTCGGTGTGTGTGTGTGTTGTCGGTGTGTGTGTGTGTGTTGTCGGTGTGTGTGTGTGTGTTGTCGGTGTGTGTGTGTGTGTTGTCGGTGTGTGTGTGTTGTCGGTGTGTGTGTGTGTTTTGTGTGTGTGTGTGTTGTCGGTGTGTGTGTGTGTGTGTGTGTTGTCGGTGTGTGTGTGTGTGTTGTCGGTGTGTGTGTGTGTGTTGTCAGTGTGTGTGTGTGTGTGTTGTCGGTGTGTGTGTGTGTGTGTTGTCGGTGTGTGTGTGTGTGTTGTCGGTGTGTTGGTGTGTTGTCGGTGTGTGTGTGTGTTGTCGGTGTCTGTGTGTGTGTTGTCGGTGTGTGTGTGTGTTGTCGGTGTGTGTGTGTGTGTGTGTCGGTGTGTGTGTGTGTGTTGTCGGTGTGTGTTTGTGTGTTGTCGGTGTGTGTGTGTGTGTGTTGTCGGTGTGTGTGTGTGTGTGTTGTGTGTGTGTGTGTGTGTTGTCGGTGTATGTGTGTGTGTGTTGTCAGTGTGTGTGTGTGTGTGTGTTGTCGGTGTGTGTGTGTGTGTTGTCGATGTGTGTGTGTGTGTGTTGTCGGTGTGTGTGTGTGTGTGTGTTGTCAGTGTGTGAGTGTGTGTTGCCGGTGTGTGTGTGTGTGTTGTCGGTGTGTGTGTGTGTGTGTTGTCGGTGTGTGTGTGTGTGTTGTTGGTGTGTGTGTGTGTGTGTGTGTGTGTGTGTGTGTGTTGTCGGTGTGTGTGTGTGTGTTGTTGGTGTGTGTGTGTGTGTGTTGTCGGTGTGTGTGTGTGTGTGTTGTCGGTGTGTGTGTGTGTGTGTGTGTGTGTTGTCGGTGTGTGTGTGTGTGTTGTCGGTGTGTGTGTGTGTGTTTTCGGTGTTTGTGTGTGTGTGTTGTCGGTGTGTGTGTGTGTGTGTGTGTGTGTGTGTTGTCGGTGTGTGTGTGTGTGTTGTCGGTGTGTGTGTGTTGTGTGTGTGTGTCGGTGTGTGTGTGTTGTCGGTGTGTGTGTGTGTGTGTGTGTTGTCGGTGTGTGTGTGTGTGTGTTGTCGGTGTGTGTGTGTGTGTGTGTGTGTGTGTGTGTGTGTGTGTGTGTGTGTTGTCGGTGTGTGTGTGTGTGTTGTCGGTGTGTGTGTGTGTTGTGTGTGTGTGTTGGTGTGTGTGTGTTGTCGGTGTGTGTGTGTGTGTGTGTGTGTTGTCGGTGTGTGTGTGTGTGTGTGTTGTCGGTGTGTGTGTGTGTGTTGTCGGTGTGTGTGTGTGTGTGTGTTGCCGGTGTGTGTGTGTGTGTTGCTGGTGTTTGTGTGTGTGTGTGTTGTCGGTGTGTGTGTGTTGTCGGTGTGTGTGTGTTGTCGGTGTGTGTGTGTGTGTTGTCGGTGTGTGTGTGTGTGTTGTCGGTGTGTGTGTGTGTGTTGTCGGTGTGTGTGTGTTTTGTGTGTGTGTGTGTTGTCGGTGTGTGTGTGTGTGTGTTGTCGGTGTGTGTGTGTGTGTTGTCGGTGTGTGTGTGTGTGTTGTCAGTGTGTGTGTGTGTGTGTGTTGTCGGTGTGTGTGTGTGTGTGTTTTCGGTGTGTGTGTGTGTGTTGTGTGTGTGTGTCAGTGTGTGTGTGTTGTCGGTGTGTGTGTGTGTGTGTGTGTGTGTTGTCGGTGTGTGTGTGTGTGTTGTGTGTGTGTGTTGTCGGTGTGTGTGTGTTGTCGGTGTGTGTGTGTGTTGTCGGTGTGTGTGTGTGTGTGTGTTGTCGGTGTGTGTGTGTGTGTGTTGTCGGTGTGTGTGTGTGTGTTGTGTGTGTGTGTGTTTTCGGTGTGTGTGTGTGTTGTCGATGTGTGTGTGTGTGTGTTGTCGGTGTGTGTGTGTGTGTGTTGTGTGTGTGTGTGTTGTCGGTGTGTGTGTGTGTTGTTGGTGTGTGTGTGTGTGTGTTGTGTGTGTGTGTGTTGTCGGTGTGTGTGTGTGTGTGTTGTCGGTGTGTGTGTGTGTGTGTTGTCGGTGTGTGTGTGTGTGTGTTGTCGGTGTGTGTGTGTGTGTTGTCGGTGTGTGTGTGTGTGTTGTCGGTGTGTGTGTGTGTGTGTTGTCGGTGTGTGTGTGTGTGTTGCTGGTGTTTGTGTGTGTGTGTGTTGTCGGTGTGTGTGTGTGTTGTCGGTGTGTGTGTGTGTGTGTGTGTTGTCGGTGTGTGTGTGTGTGTTGTCGGTGTGTGTGTGTGTGTTGTCGGTGTGTGTGTGTGTGTTGTCGGTGTGTGTGTGTGTTTTGTGTGTGTGTGTTGTCGGTGTGTGTGTGTGTGTGTTGTCGGTGTGTGTGTGTGTGTGTGTTGTCGGTGTGTGTGTGTGTGTTGTCAGTGTGTGTGTGTGTGTGTTGTCGGTGTGTGTGTGTGTGTGTTGTCGGTGTGTTTGTGTGTGTGTGTTGTCGGTGTGTTGGTGTGTTGTCGGTGTGTGTGTGTGTTGTCGGTGTGTGTGTGTGTTGTCGGTGTGTGTGTGTGTGTGTGTCGGTGTGTGTGTGTGTGTTGTCGGTGTGTGTTTGTGTGTTGTCGGTGTGTGTGTGTGTGTGTTGTCGGTGTGTGTGTGTGTGTGTTGTGTGTGTGTGTGTGTGTTGTCGGTGTATGTGTGTGTGTGTTGTCAGTGTGTGTGTGTGTGTGTGTTGTCGGTGTGTGTGTGTGTGTTGTCGATGTGTGTGTGTGTGTGTTGTCGGTGTGTGTGTGTGTGTGTGTTGTCGGTGTGAGTGTGTGTTGCCGGTGTGTGTGTGTGTGTTGTCGGTGTGTGTGTGTGTGTGTTGTCGGTGTGTGTGTGTGTGTGTTGTCGGTGTGTGTGTGTGTGTGTGTGTGTGTGTGTTGTCGGTGTGTGTGTGTGTGTTGTCGGTGTGTGTGTGTGTGTGTTGTCGGTGTGTGTGTGTGTTGTCGGTGTGTGTGTGTGTGTGTGTGTGTGTTGTCGGTGTGTGTGTGTGTGTTGTCGGTGTGTGTGTGTTTTCGGTGTTTGTGTGTGTGTGTTGTCGGTGTGTGTGTGTGTGTGTGTGTGGTGTGTGTGTGTGTGTGTTGTCGGTGTGTGTGTGTGTGTTGTCGGTGTGTGTGTGTTGTGTGTGTGTGTCGGTGTGTGTGTGTTGTCGGTGTGTGTGTGTGTGTGTGTTGTCGGTGTGTGTGTGTGTGTGTTGTCGGTGTGTGTGTGTGTGTGTGTGTGTGTGTGTGTGTGTTGTCGGTGTGTGTGTGTGTGTTGTCGGTGTGTGTGTGTGTTGTGTGTGTGTGTTGGTGTGTGTGTGTTGTCGGTGTGTGTGTGTGTGTGTGTGTTGTCGGTGTGTGTGTGTGTGTGTGTGTGTTGTCGGTGTGTGTGTGTGTGTTGTCAGTGTGTGTGTGTGTGTGTGTTGTCGGTGTGTGTGTGTGTGTGTGTCTTGTCGGTGTGTGTGTGTGTGTGTGTTGTCGGTGTGTGTGTGTGTGTGTTGTCGGTGTGTGTGTGTGTGTGTGTGTTGTCGGTGTGTGTGTGTGTTGTCGGTGTGTGTGTGTGTGTTGTCGGTGTGTGTGTGTGTGTTTTGTCGGTGTGTGTGTGTGTGTGTGTGTGTGTTGTCGGTGTGTGTGTGTGTGTTGTTGGTGTGTGTGTGTGTGTTGTCGGTGTGTGTTGTCGGTGTGTGTGTGTGTGTGTGTTGTCGGTGTGTGTGTGTTGTCGGTGTGTGTGTGTGTTGTCGGTGTGCGTGTGTGTGTTGTCGGTGTGTGTGTGTGTGTGTTGTCAGTTTGTGTGTGTGTGTGTGTGTTGTCGGTGTGTGTGTGTGTGTTGTCGGTGTGTGTGTGTGTGTGTTGTCGGTGTGTGTGTGTTGTGTGTGTGTGTCGGTGTGTGTGTGTTGTCGGTGTGTGTGTGTGTGTGTGTGTTGTCGGTGTGTGTGTGTGTGTGTTGTCGGTGTGTGTGTGTGTGTGTGTGTTTGTGTGTGTGTTGTCGGTGTGTGTGTGTGTGTTGTCGGTGTGTGTGTGTGCGTTGTGTGTGTTTGTCGGTGTGTGTGTGTTGTCGGTGTGTGTGTGTGTGTGTTGTCGGTGTGTGTGTGTGTGTGTTGTCGGTGTGTGTGTGTGTGTTGTCAGTGTGTGTGTGTGTGTGTTGTCGGTGTGTGTGTGTGTGTGTTGTTGGTGTGTGTGTGTGTGTGTTGTCGGTGTGTGTGTGTGTGTGTTGTCGGTGTGTGTGTGTGTGTTGTCGGTGTGTGTGTGTGTGTGTTGTCGGTGTGTGTGTGTGTGTTGCTGGTGTTTGTATGTGTGTGTGTTGTCGGTGTGTGTGTGTGTTGTCGGTGTGTGTGTGTGTGTGTGTGTGTGTTGTCGGTGTGTGTGTGTGTGTTGTCGGTGTGTGTGTGTGTGTTGTCGGTGTGTGTGTGTGTTTTGTGTGTGTGTGTGTTGTCGGTGTGTGTGTGTGTGTGTTGTCGGGTGTGTGTGTGTGTTGTCGGTGTGTGTGTGTGTGTTGTCAGTGTGTGTGTGTGTGTGTTGTCGGTGTGTGTGTGTGTGTGTTGTCGGTGTGTGTGTGTGTGTGTGTTGTCGGTGTGTTGGTGTGTTGTCGGTGTGTGTGTGTGTTGTCGGTGTCTGTGTGTGTGTTGTCGGTGTGTGTGTGTGTTGTCGGTGTGTGTGTGTGTGTGTGTCGGTGTGTGTGTGTGTGTTTTCGGTGTGTGTGTGTGTGTGTTGTGTGTGTGTGTGTTGTCGGTGTGTGTGTGTGTGTTGTTGGTGTGTGTGTGTGTGTGTTGTGTGTGTGTGTGTTGTCGGTGTGTGTGTGTGTGTGTTGTCGGTGTGTGTGTGTGTGTGTTGTCGGTGTGTGTGTGTGTGTGTTGTCGGTGTGTGTGTGTGTGTTGTCGGTGTGTGTGTGTGTGTGTTGTCGGTGTGTGTGTGTGTGTTGTCGGTGTGTGTGTGTGTGTGTTGTCGGTGTGTGTGTGTGTGTTGCTGGTGTTTGTGTGTGTGTGTGTTGTCGGTGTGTGTGTGTGTGTTGTCGGTGTGTGTGTGTGTGTGTGTGTGTTGTCGGTGTGTGTGTGTTGTCGGTGTGTGTGTGTGTGTTGTCGGTGTGTGTGTGTGTGTTGTCGGTGTGTGTGTGTTTTGTGTGTGTGTGTGTTGTCGGTGTGTGTGTGTGTGTGTTGTCGGTGTGTGTGTGTGTGTTGTCGGTGTGTGTGTGTGTGTTGTCAGTGTGTGTGTGTGTGTGTGTTGTCTGTGTGTGTGTGTGTGTGTTGTGTGTGTGTGTGTGTGTGTTGTCGGTGTGTGTGTGTGTGTTGTCGGTGTGTGTGTGTGTGTTGTCGGTGTGTGTGTGTGTGTTGTCGATGTGTGTGTGTGTGTGTTGTCGGTGTGTGTGTGTGTGTTGTGTGTGTGTGTGTTGTCGGTGTGTGTGTGTGTGTTGTTGGTGTGTGTGTGTGTGTTGTGTGTGTGTGTGTTGTCGGTGTGTGTGTGTGTGTGTTGTCGGTGTGTGTGTGTGTGTGTTGTCGGTGTGTGTGTGTGTGTGTTGTCGGTGTGTGTGTGTGTGTGTGTTGTCTTTGTGTGTGTGTGTTGTCGGTGTGTGTGTGTGTGTTGTCGGTGTCTGTGTGTGTGTTGTCGGTGTGTGTGTGTGTTGTCGGTGTGTGTTTGTGTAATGTCGGTGTGTGTGTGTGTGTGTGTTGTCGGTGTGTGTGTGTGTGTGTTGTCGGTGTGTGTGTGTGTGTTGTCGATGTGTGTGTGTGTGTGTTGTCGGTGTGTGTGTGTGTGTGTTGTGTGTGTGTGTGTTGTCGGTGTGTGTGTGTGTGTTGTTGGTGTGTGTGTGTGTGTGTTGTGTGTGTGTGTGTTGTCGGTGTGTGTGTGTGTGTGTTGTCGGTGTGTGTGTGTGTGTGTTGTCGGTGTGTGTGTGTGTGTGTTGTCGGTGTGTGTGTGTGTGTGTGTTGTCTTTGTGTGTGTGTGTTGTCGGTGTGTGTGTGTGTGTTGTCGGTGTCTGTGTGTGTGTTGTCGGTGTGTGTGTGTGTTGTCGGTGTGTGTTTGTGTAATGTCGGTGTGTGTGTGTGTGTGTGTTGTCGGTGTGTGTTTGTGTGTTGTCGGTGTGTGTGTGTGTGTTGTCGGTGTGTGTGTGTGTGTGTTGTGTGTGTGTGTGTGTGTTGTCGGTGTGTGTGTGTGTGTGTTGTCAGTGTGTGTGTGTGTGTGTTGTCGGTGTGTGTGTGTGTGTTGTCGATGTGTGTGTGTGTGTGTTGTCGGTGTGTGTGTGTGTGTGTGTGTTGTCGGTGTGTGTGTGTGTGTGTGTTGCCGGTGTGTGTGTGTGTGTTGTCTGTGTGTGTGTGTGTTGTCGGTGTGTATGTGTGTGTGTTGTCAGTGTGTGTGTGTGTGTGTTGTCGGTGTGTGTGTGTTTATGTGTTGTCAGTGTGTGTGTGTGTGTGTGTGTTGTCGGTGTGTGTGTGTGTGTGTTGTCGGTGTGTGTGTGTGTTGTCGGTGTGTGTGTGTGTGTTGTCGGTGTGTGTGTGTGTGTGTTGTCGGTGTGTATGTGTGTGTGTTGTCAGTGTGTGTGTGTGTGTGTGTGTTGTCGGTGTGTGTGTGTGTGTTGTTGGTGTGTGTGTGTGTGTGTGTTGTCAGTGTGTATGTATGTGTGTTGTCAGTGTGTGTGTGTGTGTTGTCGGTGTGTGTGTGTTGTCGGTGTGTGTGTGTGTTGTCGGTGTGTGTGTGTGTGTTGTCGGTGTGTGTGTGTGTGTGTTGTCGGTGTGTGTGTGTGTTGTGTGTGTGTGTGTGTGTTGTCGGTGTGTGTGTGTGTGTGTGTTGTCGGTGTGTGTGTGTGTGTTGTGTGTGTGTGTGTTGTCGGTGTGTGTGTGTTGTCGATGTGTGTGTGTGTGTGTTGTCGGTGTGTGTGTGTGTTGTGTGTGTGTGTGTGCTGTCGGTGTGTGTGTGTGTGTGTTGTCGGTGTGTGTGTGTGTTGTGTGTGTGTGTGTGTGTTGTCGGTGTGTGTGTGTGTGTGTTGTCAGTGTGTGTGTGTGTGTGTTGTCGGTTTGTGTGTGTGTGTTGTCGGTGTGTGTGTGTGTGTGTTGTCGGTGTGTGTGTGTGTGTGTTGTCGGTGTGTGTGTGTGTGTGTGTTGCCGGTGTGTGTGTGTGTGTTGGCGGTGTGTGTGTGTGTGTGTTGTCGGTGTGTGTGTGTTGTCGGTGTGTGTGTGTTGTCGGTGTGTGTGTGTGTGTTGTCGGTGTGTGTGTGTGTGTGTTGTCGGTGTGTGTGTGTGTGTGTTGTGTGTGTGTGTGTGTTGTCGGTGTGTGTGTGTGTGTGTGTTGTCGGTGTGTGTGTGTGTGTGTGTTGCCGGTGTGTGTGTGTGTGTTGTCGGTGTGTGTGTGTGTGTGTTGTCGGTGTGTGTGTGTTGTCGGTGTGTGTGTGTGTGTTGTCGGTGTGTGTGTGTGTGTGTTGTGTGTGTGTGTGTGTGTTGTCGGTGTGTGTGTGTGTGTGTTGTCAGTGTGTGTGTGTGTGTTGTCGGTGTGTGTGTGTGTGTTGTCGGTGTGTGTGTGTGTGTGTTGTCGGTGTGTGTGTGTGTGTGTGTGTTGTCGGTGTGTGTGTGTGTGTGTGTTGCCGGTGTGTGTGTGTGTGTTGTCGGTGTGTGTGTGTGTTGTCGGTGTGTGTGTGTTGTCGGTGTGTGTGTGTGTGTGTGTGTGTGTTGTCGGTGTGTGTGTGTGTGTTGTCGGTGTGTGTGTGTGTGTGTTGTCGGTGTGTGTGTGTGTGTGTGTTGTCGGTGTGTGTGTGTGTGTTGTCGGTGTTTGTGTGTGTGTGTTGTCGGTGTGTGTGTGTGTGTTTGTGTGTGTGTGTGTGTGTGTGTGTGTTGTCGGTGTGTGTGTGTGTGTTGTCGGTGTGTGTGTGTGTGTTGTCGGTGTGTGTGTGTGTGTTGTCGGTGTGTATGTGTGTGTGTTGTCAGTGTGTGTGTGTGTGTGTTGTCGGTGTGTGTGTGTTTATGTGTTGTCAGTGTGTGTGTGTGTGTGTGTGTTGTCGGTGTGTGTGTGTGTGTGTTGTCGGTGTGTGTGTGTGTTGTCGGTGTGTGTGTGTGTGTTGTCGGTGTGTGTGTGTGTTGTCGGTGTGTATGTGTGTGTGTTGTCAGTGTGTGTGTGTGTGTGTTGTCGGTGTGTGTGTGTGTGTTGTCGGTGTGTGTGTGTGTGTGTGTTGTCGGTGTGTATGTGTGTGTGTTGTCAGTGTGTGTGTGTGTGTGTGTTGTCAGTGTGTGTGTGTTTATGTTTTGTCGGTGTGTGTGTGTGTGTGTTGTCGGTGTGTGTGTGTGTGTGTGTTGTCGGTGTGTGTGTGTGTTGTCGGTGTGTGTGTGTGTGTTGTCGGTGTGTGTGTGTGTTGTCGGTTTGTGTGCTTGTGTGTGTGTTGTCGGTGTGTGTGTGTGTGTTGTCGGTGTGTGTGTGTGTTGTCGGTGTGTGTGTGTGTGTTGTGTGTGTGTGTTGTCGGTGTGTGTGTGTGTGTGTGTTGTCGGTGTGTGTGTGTTGTCGGTGTGTGTGTGTGTTGTCGGTGTGTGTGTGTGTGTTGTCGGTGTGTGTGTGTGTGTGTTGTCGGTTTGTGTGTGTGTGTGTGTGTTGTCGGTGTGTGTGTGTGTGTTGTAGGTGTGTGTGTGTGTGTTGTCGGTGTGTGTGTGTTGTGTGTGTGTGTCGGTGTGTGTGTGTTGTCGGTGTGTGTGTGTGTGTGTGTGTTGTCGGTGTGTGTGTGTGTGTGTTGTCGGTGTGTGTGTGTGTGTGTTGTCAGTGTGTGTGTGTGTGTGTGTTGTCGGTGTGTGTGTGTGTGTTGTCAGTGTGTGTGTGTGTGTGTGTTGTCGGTGTGTGTGTGTGTGTGTTGTCGCTGTGTGTGTGTGTGTGTTGTCGGTGTGTGTGTGTGTGTGTGTGTGTGTGTGTGTGTTGTCGGTGTGTATGTGTGTGTGTTGTCAGTGTGTGTGTGTGTGTGTGTTGTCAGTGTGTGTGTGTTTATGTTTTGTCGGTGTGTGTGTGTGTGTTGTCGGTGTGTGTGTGTGTGTGTGTTGTCGGTGTGTGTGTGTGTTGTCGGTGTGTGTGTGGGTGTGTTGTCGGTTTGTGTGTGTGTGTGTGTGTTGTCGGTGTGTGTGTGTGTGTTGTCGGTGTGTGTGTGTGTTGTCGGTGTGTGTGTGTGTGTTGTGTGTGTGTGTTGTCGGTGTGTGTGTGTGTGTGTGTTGTCGGTGTGTGTGTGTTGTCGGTGTGTGTGTGTGTTGTCGGTGTGTGTGTGTGTGTTGTCGGTGTGTGTGTGTGTGTGTTGTCGGTTTGTGTGTGTGTGTGTGTGTTGTCGGTGTGTGTGTGTGTGTGTTGTCGGTGTGTGTGTGTGTGTGTGTGTTGTCGGTGTGTGTGTGTGTTGTCGGTGTCTGTGTGTGTGTTGTCGGTGTGTGTGTGTGTGTGTTGTCGGTGTGTGTGTGTGTGTGTGTGTGTGTTGTCGGTGTGGTGTGTGTGTGTTGTTGGTGTGTGTGTGTGTGTTGTCGGTGTGTGTGTGTGTGTTGTCGGTGTGTGTGTGTGTATTGTCGGTGTGTGTGTGTGTTGTCGGTGTGTGTGTGTGTTGTCGGTGTGTGTTGTCGGTGTGTGTGTGTGTGTTGGGGGGTGGTGTGTGTGTGTGGTTGTGTGTGTGTGTGTTGTCGGTGTGTGTGTGTGTGTGTTGTCGGTGTGTGTGTGTGTGGGTGTTGTCGGTGTGTGTGTGTGTGTTGTCGGTGTGTGTGTGTGTTGTCGGTGTGTGTGCGCGTTGTTGGTGTGTGTGTGTGTTGCTCGGTGTGTGTGTGTGTGTGTGTTGTCGGTGTGTGTGTGTGTGTTGTCGGTGTATGTGTGTGTGTTGTCGGTGTGTGTGTGTGTGTTGTCGGTGTGTATGTGTGTGTGTTGTCAGTGTGTGTGTGTGTGTGTTGTCGGTGTGTGTGTGTTGATGTGTTGTCGGTGTGTGTGTGTGTGTGTTGTCGGTGTGTGTGTGTGTGTGTGTTGTCGGTGTTTGTGTGTGTGTTGTCGGTGTGTGTGTGTGTTGTCGGTTTGTGTGTGTGTGTGTGTTGTCGGTGTGTGTGTGTTGTCGGTGTGTGTGTGTGTGTGTTGTCGGTGTGTGTGTGTTGTGTGTGTGTGTCGGTGTGTGTGTGTTGTCGGTGTGTGTGTGTGTGTGTGTTGTCGGTGTGTGTGTGTGTGTTGTCGGTGTGTGTGTGTGTGTGTTGTCAGTGTGTGTGTGTGTGTGTGTTGTCGGTGTGTGTGTGTGTGTTGTCAGTGTGTGTGTGTGTGTGTTGTCGGTGTGTGTGTGTGTGTGTTGTCGGTGTGTGTGTGTGTGTGTTTTCGGTGTGTGTGTGTGTGTTGTGTGTGTGTGTCGGTGTGTGTGTGTTGTCGGTGTGTGTGTGTGTGTTGTGTGTGTGTGTCGGTGTGTGTGTGTTGTCGGTGTGTGTGTGTGTGTGTGTGTTGTCGGTGTGTGTGTGTTGTCGGTGTGTGTGTGTGTTGTCGGTGTGTGTGTGTGTGTGTGTTGTCGGTGTGTGTGTGTGTGTGTGTTGTCGGTGTGTGTGTGTGTGTTGTGTGTGTGTGTGTTGTCGGTGTGTGTGTGTGTGTTGTCGATGTGTGTGTGTGTGTGTTGTCGGTGTGTGTGTGTGTGTGTGTTGTGTGTGTGTGTGTTGTCGGTGTGTGTGTGTGTGTTGTTGGTGTGTGTGTGTGTGTGTTGTGTGTGTGTGTGTTGTCGGTGTGTGTGTGTGTGTGTTGTCGGTGTGTGTGTGTGTGTGTTGTCGGTGTGTGTGTGTGTGTGTTGTCGGTGTGTGTGTGTGTGTGTGTTGTCGGTGTGTGTGTGTGTGTTGTCGGTGTGTGTGTGTGTGTGTGTTGTCGGTGTGTGTGTGTGTGTTGCTCGGTGTTTGTGTGTGTGTGTGTTGTCGGTGTGTGTGTGTGTGTTGTCGGTGTGTGTGTGTGTGTGTGGTGTTGTCGTGTGTGTGTGTTGTCGGTGTGTGTGTGTGTGTTGTCGGTGTGTGTGTGTGTGTGTTGTCGTGTGTGTGTGTTGTCGGTGTGTGTGTGTGTGATGTTGTCGGTGTGTGTGTGTGTGTGTTGTCGGTGTGTGTGTGTGTGTGTTGTCGGTGTGTGTGTGTGTGTTGTCGGTGTGTGTGTGTGTGTGTTGTCGGTGTGTGTGTGTGTGTGTTGTCGGTGTGTGTGTGTGTGTGTGTGTGTGTCGGTGTGTGTGTGTGTTGTCGGTGTGTGTGTGTGTTGTCGGTGTCTCTGTGTGTGTTGTCGGTGTGTGTGTGTGTTGTCGGTGTGTGTGTGTGTGTGTCGGTGTGTGTGTGTGTGTGTCGGTGTGTGTTTGTGTGTTGTCGGTGTGTGTGTGTGTGTGTGTTGTGGGTGTGT
>NW_027675749.1:0-42088 GCF_965601325.2 Salmo salar
TCTCTACCCTCTCTAACCGCTCTACCCTCTCTACCATCTCTATCCTCTCTACCCTCTCTACCCTCTCTACCCTCACTACCCTCTCTATCTCTACCCTCTCTACCCTCTATATCCTCTCTATCCTCTCTACCCTCTCTACCCTCTCTGCCCTCTCTGCCCTCTCTACCCTCTCTATCCTCTCTATCTCTACCCTCTCTATCCTCTCTACCCTCTCTATCCTTGCTATCTCTACCCTCTCTATCTTCTCTACCCTCTCTACCCTCTCTACATTCTCTACCCTCTCTACCCTCTCTATCTCTACCCTCTCTACCCTCTCTACCATCTCTATCCTCTCTACCCTCTCTATCTCTACCCTCTCTACCCTCTTTACCCTCTCTATCGCTACCCTCTCTTCCCGCTCTACCCTCTCTTCCCTCTCTATCCTCTCTACCCTCTCTACCATATCTACCCTCTCTATCTCTACCCTCTCTACCATCTCTACCCTCTCTATCTCTATCCTCTCTACACTCTCTACCCTTTCTATCTCTACCCTCTCTATCCTCTCTACCCCCTCTATCCTCTCCACTATCTCTACCCTTTCTATCCTCTCTACCCTCTCTATCCTCTCTACCCTCTTTACCCTCTCTACCCTCTCTACCCTCTCTACCCTCTCTACCCTCTATATAATCTCTACCCTCTCTATCTCTACCCTCTCTACCATCTCTACCCTCTCTACCCTCTCTACCCTCTCTATCCTCTCTATCCTCTCTATCTCTACCCTCTCTATCCTCTCTACCCTCTCTATCCTCTCTACCCTCTCTACCCTCTCTATCCTCTCTATCTCTACCCTCTCTATCTTCTCTACCCTCTATACCCTCTCTACATTCTCTACCCTCTCTATCCTCTCTACCCTCTCTACCCTCTCTACCCTCTCTACCCTCAATATCTCTACCCTCTCTATCCTCTCTACCCTCTCTACCCTCTCTATCCTCTCTACCCTCTCTACCCACTCTATCTCTACCCACTCTATCCTCTCTATCCTCTCTATCTCTACCCTTTCTATCCTCTCTACCCTTCTACCCTCTCTATCCTCTCTATCTCTACCCTCTCTATCCTCTCTACCCTCTCTATCCTCTCTACCCTCTCTACCCTCTCTATCCTCTCTATCTCTACCCTCTCTATCTTCTCTACCCTCTCTACCCTCTCTACATTCTCTACCCTCTCTACCCTCTCTATCCTCTCTACCCTCTCTACCCTCTCTACCCTCTCTACCCTCAATATCTCTACCCTCTCTATCCTCTCTACCCTCTCTACCCTCTCTATCCTCTCTACCCTCTCTACCCTCTCTATCTCTACCCACTCTATCCTCTCTATCCTCTCTATCTCTACCCTTTCTATCCTCTCTACCCTCTCTACCCTCTCTATCCTCTCTATCTCTACCCTCTCAATCTTCTCTACCCTCTCTACCCTCTCTACCCTCTCTATCCTCTCTACCCTCTCTATCCTCTCTATCCTCTCTATCCTCTCTACCCTCTCTTTCCTCTCTATCCTCTCGACCTTCTATACCCTCTCTATCTCTACCCTCTCTACCCTCTCTACCATCTCTATCCTCTCTACCCTCTCTATCTCTACCCTCTCTACCCTCTTTACCCTCTCTATCGCTACCCTCTCTTCCCGCTCTACCCTCTCTACCCTCTCTATCCTCTCTACCCTCTCTACCATCTCTACCCTCTCTATCTCTACCCTCTCTACCATCTCTACCCTCTCTACCCTCTCTATCTACTCTACCCTCTCTACCCTCTCTACCCTCTCTACCCTCACTACCCTCTCTATCTCTACCCTCTCTACCCTCTATATCCTCTCTACCCTCTCTACCCTCTCTTTCCTCTCTACCATCTCTATCTCTACCCTCTCTATCCCCTCTACCCTCTCTATCTCTACCCTCTCTACACTCTCTATCCTCTCTATCTCTACCCTCTCTATCCTCTCTACCATCTCTAACCCTGTCTATCCTCGCTATCTCTACCCTCTCTATCCCCTCTACCCTCTCTATCTATACCCTCTCTGCCCTCTCTGCCCTCTCTACCCTCTCTATCCTCTCTATCTCTACCCTCTCTATCCTCTCTACCCTCTCTATCCTTGCTATCTCTACCCTCTCTATCTTCTCTACCCTCTCTACCCTCTCTACATTCTCTACCCTCTATACCCTCTCTACCCTCTCTATCCTCTCTACCCTCTCTACCCTCTCTACCCTCTCTACCCTCAATATCTCTACCCTCTCTATCCTCTCTACCCTCTCTACCCTCTCTACCCTCTCTACCCTCTCTACCCTCTCTATCTCTACCCACTCTATCCTCTCTATCCTCTCTATCTCTACCCTTTCTATCCTCTCTACCCTCTCTACCCTCTCTATCCTCTCTATCTCTACCCTCTCAATCTTCTCTACCCTCTCTACCCTCTCTACCCTCTCTATCCTCTCTACCCTCTCTACCCTCTCTACCCTCTCTATCCTCTCTATCCTCTCTATCCTCTCTACCCTCTCTACCCTCTCTATCCTCTCTATCCTCTCAACCTTCTCTACCCTCTCTATCTCTACCCTCTCTACCCTCTCTACCATCTCTATCCTCTCTACCCTCTCTATCTCTACCCTCTCTACCCTCTTTACCCTCTCTATCGCTACCCTCTCTTCCCGCTCTACCCTCTCTACCCTCTCTATCCTCTCTACCCTCTCTACCATCTCTACCCTCTCTATCTCTACCCTCTCTACCATCTCTACCCTCTCTACCCTCTCTATCCTCTCTATCTCTACCCTCTCAATCTTCTCTACCCTCTCTACCCTCTCTACCCTCTCTACCCTCTCTACCCTCTCTACCCTCTCTATCCTCTCTATCCTCTCTATCCTCTCTACCCTCTCTATCCTCTCTATCCTCTCAACCTTCTCTACCCTCTCTATCTCTACCCTCTCTACCCTCTCTACCATCTCTATCCTCTCTACCCTCTCTATCTCTACCCTCTCTACCCTCTTTACCCTCTCTATCGCTACCCTCTCTTCCCGCTCTACCCTCTCTACCCTCTCTATCCTCTCTACCCTCTCTACCATCTCTACCCTCTCTATCTCTACCCTCTCTACCATCTCTACCCTCTCTACCCTCTCTATCTACTCTACCCTCTCTACCCTCTCTATCTCTACCCTCTCAACCCTCTCTACCCTCTCTACCCTCTCTACCCTCTCTATCCTCTCTACCCTCTCTACCCTCTCTATCCTCTCTATCTCTACCCTCTCTATCTTCTCTACCCTCTCTACCCTCTCTACATTCTCTACCCTCTCTATCCTCTCTACCCTCTCTACCCTCTCTACCCTCAATATCTCTACCCTCTCTATCCTCTCTACCCTCTCTACCCTCTCTATCCTCTCTACCCTCTCTACCCTCTCTATCTCTACCCACTCTATCCTCTCTATCCTCTCTATCTCTACCCTTTCTATCCTCTCTACCCTCTCTACCCTCTCTATCCTCTCTATCCTCTCTACCCTCTCTATCCTCTCTATCCTCTCTATCCTCTCTACCCTCTCTATCCTCTCTATCCTCTCGACCTTCTCTACCCTCTCTATCTCTACCCTCTCTACCCTCTCTACCATCTCTATCCTCTCTACCCTCTTTACCCTCTCTATCGCTACCCTCTCTTCCCGCTCTACCCTCTCTACCCTCTCTATCCTCTCTACCCTCTCTACCATCTCTACCCTCTCTATCTCTACCCTCTCTACCATCTCTACCCTCTCTACCCTCTCTATCTACTCTACCCTCTCTACCCTCTCTACCCTCTCTACCCTCACTACCCTCTCTATCTCTACCCTCTCTACCCTCTATATCCTCTCTATCCTCTCTACCCTCTCTACCCTCTCTACCCTCTCTTTCCTCTCTACCCTCTCTATCTCTACCCTCTCTATCCCCTCTACCCTCTCTATCTCTACCCTCTCTACCCTCTCTACCCTCTCTAACCCTGTCTATCCTCGCTATCTCTACCCTCTCTATCCCCTCTACCCTCTCTATCTATACCCTCTCTGCCCTCTCTGCCCTCTCTACCCTCTCTATCCTCTCTATCTCTACCCTCTCTATCCTCTCTACCCTCTCTATCCTTGCTATCTCTACCCTCTCTATCTTCTCTACCCTCTCTACCCTCTCTACATTCTCTACCCTCTATACCCTCTCTACCCTCTCTATCCTCTCTACCCTCTCTACCCTCTCTACCCTCTCTACCCTCAATATCTCTACCCTCTCTATCCTCTCTACCCTCTCTACCCTCTCTACCCTCTCTATCCTCTCTACCCTCTCTACCCTCTCTATCCTCTCTATCCTCTCTATCCTCTCTACCCTCTCTACCCTCTCTATCCTCTCTATCCTCTCGACCTTCTCTACCCTCTCTATCTCTACCCTCTCTACCCTCTCTACCATCTCTATCCTCTCTACCCTCTCTATCTCTACCCTCTCTACCCTCTTTACCCTCTCTATCGCTACCCTCTCTTCCCGCTCTACCCTCTCTACACTCTCTATCCTCTCTACCCTCTCTACCATCTCTACCCTCTCTATCTCTACCCTCTCTACCATCTCTACCCTCTCTACCCTCTCTATATACTCTACCCTCTCTACCCTCTCTATCTCTACCCTCTCAACCCTCTCTACCCTCTCTACCCTCTCTACCCTCTCTAACCTCTCTACCATCTCTATCCTCTCTATCTCTATCCTCTCTACACTCTCTACCCTTTCTATCTCTACCCTCTCTATCCTCTCTATCTACTCTACCCTCTCTACCCTCTCTACCCTCTCTACCCTCACTACCCTCTCTATCTCTACCCTCTCTACCCTCTATATCCTCTCTATCCTCTCTACCCTCTCTACCCTCTCTACCCTCTCTTTCCTCTCTACCCTCTCTATCTCTACCCTCTCTATCCCCTCTACCCTCTCTATCTCTACCCTCTCTACACTCTCTATCCTCTCTATCTCTACCCTCTCTATCCTCTCTACCCTCTCTAACCCTGTCTATCCTCGCTATCTCTACCCTCTCTATCCCCTCTACCCTCTCTATCTATACCCTCTCTGCCCTCTCTGCCCTCTCTATCCTCTCTATCTCTACCCTCTCTATCCTCTCTACCCTCTCTATCCTTGCTATCTCTACCCTCTCTATCTTCTCTACCCTCTCTACCCTCTCTACATTCTCTACCCTCTATACCCTCTCTACCCTCTCTATCCTCTCTACCCTCTCTACCCTCTCTACCCTCTCTACCCTCAATATCTCTACCCTCTCTATCCTCTCTACCCTCTCTATCCTCTCTACCCTCTCTACCCTCTCTATCCTCTCTATCCTCTCTATCCTCTCTACCCTCTCTACCCTCTCTATCCTATCTATCCTCTCGACCTTCTCTACCCTCTCTATCTCTACCCTCTCTACCCTCTCTACCATCTCTATCCTCTCTACCCTCTTTACCCTCTCTATCGCTACCCTCTCTTCCCGCTCTACCCTCTCTACACTCTCTATCCTCTCTACCCTCTCTACCATCTCTACCCTCTCTATCTCTACCCTCTCTACCATCTCTACCCTCTCTACCCTCTCTATCTACTCTACCCTCTCTACCCTCTCTATCTCTACACTCTCAACCCTCTCTACCCTCTCTACCCTCTCTACCCTCTCTACCATCTCTATCCTCTCTATCTCTATCCTCTCTACACTCTCTACCCTTTCTATCTCTACCCTCTCTATCCTCTCTACCCCCTCTATCCTCTCCACCATCTCTACCCTTTCTATCCTCTCTACCCTCTCTTTCCTCTCTCCCCTCTCTATCCTCTCTATCCTCTCTATACTCTCTACCCTCTCTACCCTCTCTATCCTCTCTACCCTCTCTACCATCTCTATCCTCTCTACCCTCTCTATCCTCTCTACCCTCTTTACCCTCTCTACCCTCTCTACCCTCTCTAACCTCTATACCCTCTATATAATCTCTACCCTCTCTATCTCTACCCTCTCTACCCTCTCTATCTCTACCCTCTCTATCCTCTCTACCCTCTCTATCCTCTCTACCGTCTCTATCTCTAACCTCTCTACACTCTCTACCCTCTCTACCTCTACCCTCTCTACCATCTCTATCCTCTCTTTCTCTACCCTCTCTACCCGCTCTACCCTCTCTATCCTCTCTACCCTCTCTACCCTCTCTAGCCTCCCTACCCTCTTTACCCTCTCTACCCTCTCTACCCTCTCTACCCTCTCTACCCTCTATATAATCTCTACCCTCTCTATCTCTACCCTCTCTACCCTCTCTATCTCTACCCTCTCTATCCTCTCTATCCTCTCTACCCTCTCTACCCTCTCTATCCTCTCTACCGTCTCTATCTCTACCCTCTCTACACTCTCTACCCTCTCTACCTCTACCCTCTATATAATCTCTACCCTCTCTACCCTCTCTACCCTCTCTATCCTCTCTATCCTCTCTATCTCTACCCTCTCTATCCTCTCTACCCTCTCTATCCTCTCTACCCTCTCTACCCTCTCTATCCTCTCTATCTCTACCCTCTCTATCTCTCTACCCTCTCTACCCTCTCTACCCTCTCTACCCTCTCTACACTCTCTACCCTCTCTACCCTCTCTATCCTCTCTACACTCTCTACCCTTTCTATCTCTACCCTCTCTATCCTCTCTACCCCCTCTATCCTCTCCACCATCTCTACCCTTTCTATCCTCTCTACCCTCTCTTTCCTCTCTCCCCTCTCTATCCTCTCTATCCTCTCTATACTCTCTACCCTCTCTACCCTCTCTATCCTCTCTACCCTCTCTACCATCTCTATCCTCTCTACCCTCTCTATCCTCTCTACCCTCTTTACCCTCTCTACCCTCTCTACCCTCTCTACCCTCTCTACCCTCTATATAATCTCTACCCTCTCTATCTCTACCCTCTCTACCCTCTCTATCTCTACCCTCTCTACCCTCTCTATCTCTACCCTCTCTATCCTCTCTATCCTCTCTACCCTCTCTACCCTCTCTATCCTCTCTACCGTCTCTATCTCTAACCTCTCTACACTCTCTACCCTCTCTACCTCTACCCTCTCTACCATCTCTATCCTCTCTATCTCTACCCTCTCTACCCGCTCTACCCTCTCTACCCTCTCTATCCTCTCTACCCTCTCTACCCTCTCTATCCTCCCTACCCTCTTTACCCTCTCTACCCTCTCTACCCTCTCTACCCTCTATATAATCTCTACCCTCTCTATCTCTACCCTCTCTACCCTCTCTATCTCTACCCTCTCTATCCTCTCTATCCTCTCTACCCTCTCTACCCTCTCTATCCTCTCTACCGTCTCTATCTCTACCCTCTCTACACTCTCTACCCTCTCTACCTCTACCCTCTCTACCATCTCTATCCTCTCTATCTCTACCCTCTCTACCCGCTCTACCCTCTCTACCCTCTCTATCCTCTCTACCCTCTCTACCCTCTCTATCCTCCCTACCCTCTCTACCCTCTCTACCCTCTCTACCCTCTCTACCCTCTATATTCTCTACCCTCTCTATCTCTACCCTCTCTACCCTCTCTACCCTCTCTATCCTCTCTATCCTCTCTATCTCTACCCTCTCTACCCTCTCTACCCTCTCTACCCTCTCTATCCTCTCTATCTCTACCCTCTCTATCCTCTCTACCCTCTCTACCCTCTCTACCCTCTCTACCCTCTCTACCCTCTCTACCCTCTCTAACCTCTCTATCCTCTCTACCCTCTCTACCCTCTCTACCGTCTCTATCTCTACCCTCTCTACCCTCTCTACCCTCTATATCCTCTCTACCCTCTCTACCCTCTCTATCCTCTCTATCTCTACCCTCTCTATCTTCTCTACCCTCTCTACCCTCTCTACCCTCTCTACCCTCTCTACCCTCTCTATCCTCTCTACCCTCTCTATCCTCTCTACCCTCTCTATCCTCTCTACCGTCTCTATCTCTACCCTCTCTACACTCTCTACCCTCTCTACCTCTCTATCCTCTCTATCTCTACCCTCTCTACCCTCTCTACCCTCTCTACCCTCTCTATCCTCTCTACCCTCTCTATCTCTACCCTCTCTACCCTCTCTACCCTCTCTACCCTCTCTATCCTCTCTACCCTCTCTATCTCTACCCTCTCTACCCTCTCTACCTCTCTACCCTCTCTATCCTCTCTACCCTCTCTACCCTCTCTACCCTCTCTATCCTCCCTACCCTCTCTACCCTCTCTACCCTCTCTATCCTCACTACCCTCTCTACCCTCTCTACCCTCTCTCTCTCTAGCCTCTCTACCATTCCTATTCTCTCTACCCTCTCTATCTCAACCCTCTTTACCCTCTCTACCCTCTCTCTCTCTACCCTCTCTACCCTCTCTACCCTCTCTATCCTCTCTATCCTCTCTACCCTCTCTATCCTCTCTACACTCTCTACCCTCTCTACCCTCTCTACCCTCTCTATCCTCTCTATCCTCTCTACCCTCTCTACCCTCTCTATCCTCTCTACCCTCTCTATCTCTACCCTCTCTACACTCTCTACCCTCTCTACCTCTACCCTCTCTACCCTCTCTACCCTCTCTATCTCTACCCTCTCTAACCGCTCTACCCTCTCTACCATCTCTATCCTCTCTACCCTCTCTACCCTCTCTACCCTCTCTACCCTCTCTATCTCTACCCTCTCTACCCTCTCTACCCTCTCTATCCTCTCTACCCTCTCTACCCTCTCTTTCCTCTCTACCCTCTCTATCTCTACCCTCTCTAGCCCCTCTACCCTCTCTATCTCTACCCTCTCTAAACTCTCTATCCTCTCTATCTCTACCCTCTCTATCCTCTCTACCCTCTCTAACCCTGTCTATCCTCGCTATTACTACCCTCTCTATCCCCTCTACCCTCTCTATCTATACCCTCTCTGCCCTCTCTGCCCTCTCTACCCTCTCTATCCTCTCTATCTCTACCCTCTCTATCCTCTCTACCCTCTCTATCCTTGCTATCTCTACCCTCTCTATCTTCTCTACCCTCTCTACCCTCTCTACATTCTCTACCCTCTCTACCCTCTCTACCCTCTCTACCCTCTCTATCCTCTCTACCCTCTCTACCCTCTCTACCCTCAATATCTCTACCCTCTCTATCCTCTCTACCCTCTCTACCCTCTCTACCCTCTCTATCCTCTCTACCCTCTCTACCCTCTCTATCTCTACCCACTCTATCCTCTCTATCCTCTCTATCTCTACCCTTTCTATCCTCTCTACCCTCTCTACCCTCTCTATCCTCTCTATCTCTACCCTCTCAATCTTCTCTACCCTCTCTACCCTCTCTACCCTCTCTACCCTCTCTACCCTCTCTATCCTCTCTATCCTCTCTACCCTCTCTACCCTCTCTATCCTCTCTATCCTCTCGACCTTCTCTACCCTCTCTATCTCTACCCTCTCTTACCGCTCTACCCTCTCTACCCTCTGTATCCTCTCTACCCTCTCTACCATCTCTACCCTCTCTATCTCTACCCTCTCTACCATCTCTACCCTCTCTACCCTCTCTATCTACTCTACCCTCTCTACCCTCTCTATCTCTACCCTCTAAACCCTCTCTACCCTCTCTACCCTCTCTACACTCTCTACCCTCTCTACCATCTCTATCCTCTCTATCTCTATCCTCTCTACACTCTCTACCCTTTCTATCTCTACCCTCTCTATCCTCTCTACCCCCTCTATCCTCTCCACCATCTCTACCCTTTCTATCCTCTCTACCCTCTCTTTCCTCTCTCCCCTCTCTATCCTCTCTATCCTCTCTACCCTCTCTACCCTCTCTACCCTCTCTACCCTCTCTACCATCTCTATCCTCTCTACCCTCTCTATCCTCTCTACCCTCTTTACCCTCTCTACCCTCTCTACCCTCTCTACCCTCTATATAATCTCTACCCTCTCTATCTCTACCCTCTCTACCCTCTCTATCTCTACCCTCTCTATCCTCTCTATCCTCTCTACCCTCTCTACCCTCTCTATCCTCTCTACCGTCTCTATCTCTACCCTCTCTACCCTCTCTACATCTCTACCCTCTCTACCCTCTCTACCCTCTCTACCCTCTCTATCCTCTCTACCCTCTCTACCCTCTATACCCTCTATCTCTACCCTCTCTATCCTCTCTACCCTCTCTACCCTCTCTACCCTCTCTATCCTCTCTACCCTCTCTACCCTCTCTATCTCTACCCACTCTATCCTCTCTATCCTCTCTATCTCTACCCTCTCTATCCTCTCTACCCTCTCTACCCTCTCTATCCTCTCTACCCTCTCTACCCTCTCAATCTTCTCTACCCTCTCTACCCTCTCTACCCTCTCTACCCTCTCTACCCTCTCTATCCTCTCTATCCTCTCTACCCTCTCTACCCTCTCTATCCTCTCTATCCTCTCGACCTTCTCTACCCTCTCTATCTCTACCCTCTCTTACCGCTCTACCCTCTCTACCCTCTGTATCCTCTCTACCCTCTCTACCATCTCTACCCTCTCTATCTCTACCCTCTCTACCATCTCTACCCTCTCTACCCTCTCTATCTACTCTACCCTCTCTACCCTCTCTATCTCTACCCTCTACAACCCTCTCTACCCTCTCTACCCTCTCTACACTCTCTACCCTCTCTACCATCTCTATCCTCTCTATCTCTATCCTCTCTACACTCTCTACCCTTTCTATCTCTACCCTCTCTATCCTCTCTACCCCCTCTATCCTCTCCACCATCTCTACCCTTTCTATCCTCTCTACCCTCTCTTTCCTCTCTCCCCTCTCTATCCTCTCTATCCTCTCTACCCTCTCTACCCTCTCTACCCTCTCTACCCTCTCTACCATCTCTATCCTCTCTACCCTCTTTACCCTCTCTACCCTCTCTACCCTCTCTACCCTCTATATAATCTCTACCCTCTCTATCTCTACCCTCTCTACCCTCTCTATCTCTACCCTCTCTATCCTCTCTATCCTCTCTACCCTCTCTACCCTCTCTATCCTCTCTACCGTCTCTATCTCTACCCTCTCTACACTCTCTACCCTCTCTACCCTCAGTACCCTCTCCATCTCTACCCTCTCTACCATCTCTACCCTCTCTACCCTCTCTACCCTCTCTATCCTCTCTATCTCTACCCTCTCTATCCTCTCTACCCTCTCTATCCTCTCTACCCTCTCTACCCTCTCTATCCTCTCTATCTCTACCCTCTCTATCTTCTCTACCCTCTCTACACTCTCTACCCTCTCTACCCTCTCTATCCTCTCTATCCTCTCTACCCTCTCTATTCTCTATATCCTCTCTATCCTCTCTACCCTCTCTACCGTCTCTATCTCTACCCTCTCTACCCTCTCTACCCTCTATATCCTCTCTACCCTCTCTAACTCTCTACCCTCTCTACCCTCTCTATCCTCTCTATCCTCTCTACCCTCTATATCATCTCTACCCTCTCTATCCTCTCTACCGTCTCTATCTCTACCCTCTCTACACTCTCTACCCTCTCTACCTCTACGCTCTCTACCATCTCTATCCTCTCTATCTCTACCCTCTCTACCCGCTCTATCCTCTCTACCCTCTCTACCCTCTCTACCATCTCTACCCTCTCTACCCTCTCTACCCTCATTACCCTCTCCATCTCTACCCTCTCTACCATCTCTACCCTCTCTACCCTCTCTACCCTCTCTATCCTCTCTATCTCTACCCTCTCTATCCTCTCTACCCTCTCTATCCTCTCTACCCTCTCTACCCTCTCTATCCTCTCTATCTCTACCCTCTCTATCTTCTCTACCCTCTCTACACTCTCTACCCTCTCTACCCTCTCTATCCTCTCTATCCTCTCTACCCTCTCTATTCTCTATATCCTCTCTATCCTCTCTACCCTCTCTACCGTCTCTATCTCTACCCTCTCTACCCTCTCTACCCTCTATATCCTCTCTACCCTCTCTACACTCTCTACCCTCTCTACCCTCTCTATCCTCTCTATCCTCTCTACCCTCTATATCATCTCTACCCTCTCTATCCTCTCTACCGTCTCTATCTCTACCCTCTCTACACTCTCTACCCTCTCTACCTCTACCCTCTCTACCATCTCTATCCTCTCTATCTCTACTCTCTCTACCCGCTCTACCCTCTCTACCCTCTCTATCCTCTCTACCCTCTCTACCCTCTCTACCATCTCTACCCTCTCTAACCTCTCTACCCTCAGTACCCTCTCCATCTCTACCCTCTCTACCCATCTCTACCCTCTCTACCCTCTCTATCTTCTCTACCCTCTCTACACTCTCTACCCTCTCTACCCTCTCTATCCTCTCTATCCTCTCTACCCTCTCTATTCTCTATATCCTCTCTATCCTCTCTACCCTCTCTACCGTCTCTATCTCTACCCTCTCTACCCTCTCTACCCTCTCTACCCTCTCTACCCACTCTATCCTCTCTACCCTCTCTATCTCTACCCTCTCTATCTCTACCCTCTCTACCCTCTCTACCCTCTCTATCCTCTCTACCCTCTCTATCCTCTCTACCCTCTCTACCCTCTCTACCATCTCTATCCTCCTATCTCTACCCTCTCTACCCGCTCTACCTCTCTACCCTCTCTACCCTCTCTACCATCTCTACCCTCTCTACCCTCTCTACCCTCAGTACCCTCTCCATCTCTACCCTCTCTACCTCTCTACCCTCTCTACCCTCTCTATCCTCTCTATCTCTACCCTCTCTATCCTCTCTACCCTCTCTATCCTCTCTACCCTCTCTACCCTCTCTATCCTCTCTATCTCTACCCTCTCTATCTTCTCTACCCTCTCTACCCTCTCTATCCTCTCTATCCTCTCTACCCTCTCTATCCTCTCTACCCTCTCTATCCTCTCTACCCTCTCTACCGTCTCTATCTCTACCCTCTCTACCCTCTCTACCCTCTCTACCCTCTCTATCCTCTCTACCCTCTATATCATCTCTACCCTCTCTATCCTCTCTACCTTCTCTATCTCTACCCTCTCTACACTCTCTACCCTCTCTACCTCTCTACCCTCTCTACCATCTCTATCCTCTCTATCTCTACCCTCTCTACCCTCTCTACCCTCTCTACCCTCTCTATCCTCTCTACCCTCTCTACCCTCTCTACCTCTCTACCCTCTCTAACCTCTCTACCCTCAGTACCCTCTCCATCTCTACCCTCTCTACCATCTCTACCCTCTCTACCCTCTCTACCCTCTCTATCCTCTCTATCCTCTCTACCCTCTCTACACTCTCTACCCTCTCTACCCTCTCTATCCTCTCTATCCTCTCTACCCTCTCTATTCTCTATATCCTCTCTATCCTCTCTACCCTCTCTACCGTCTCTATCTCTACCCTCTCTACCCTCTCTACCCTCTCTACCCTCTCTACCCACTCTATCCTCTCTACCCTCTCTATCTCTACCCTCTCTACCCTCTCTACCCTCTCTATCCTCTCTACCCTCTCTATCTCTACCCTCTCTAACTCTACCCTCTCTACCCTCTCTACCCTCTCTATCCTCTCTACCCTCTCTATCCTCTCTACCCTCTCTACCCTCTCTACCCTCTCTATCCTCCCTACACTCTCTACCCTCTCTACCCTCTCTACCCTCTCTATCCTCACTACCCTCTCTACCCTCTCTACCCTCTCTCTCTCTACCCTCTCTACCTTCCTATTCTCTCTACCCTCTCTATCCTCTCTATCCTCTCGACCCTCTCTATCCTCTCTACACTCTCTACCCTCTCTACCCTCTCTACCCTCTCTATCCTCTCTACCCTCTCTACCCTCTCTACCCTCTCTATCCTCTCTACCCCCTCTCTACACTCTCTACTTCTCTACCCTCTCTACCTCTACCCTCTCTACCCTCTCTATCTCTACCCTCTAACCGCTACCCTCTCTACCTCTCTATCCTCTCTACCCTCTCTACCCTCTCTACCCTCACTACCCTCTCTATCTCTACCCTCTCTACCCTCTATATCCTCTCTATCCTCTCTACCCTCTCTACCCTCTCTACCCTCTCTTTCCTCTCTACCCTCTCTATCTCTACCCTCTCTATCCCCTCTACCCTCTCTATCTCTACCCTCTCTACACTCTCTATCCTCTCTATCTCTACCCTCTCTATCCTCTCTACCCTCTCTAACCCTGTCTATCCTCGCTATCTCTACCCTCTCTATCCCCTCTACCCTCTCTATCTATACCCTCTCTGCCCTCTCTGCCCTCTCTACCCTCTCTATCCTCTCTATCTCTACCCTCTCTATCCTCTCTACCCTCTCTAACCTTGCTATCTCTACCCTCTCTATCTTCTCTACCCTCTCTACATTCTCTACCCTCTCTACCCTCTCTACCCTCTCTATCCTCTCTACCCTCTCTACCCTCTCTACTCTCAATATCTCTACCCTCTCTATCCTCTCTACCCTCTCTACCCTCTCTATCCTCTCTACCCTCTCTACCCTCTCTATCTCTACCCACTCTATCCTCTCTATCCTCTCTATCTCTACCCTTTCTATCCTCTCTACCCTCTCTACCCTCTCTATCCTCTCTATCTCTACCCTCTCAATCTTCTCTACCCTCTCTACCCTCTCTACCCTCTCTATCCTCTCTACCCTCTCTACCCTCTCTATCCTCTCTACCCTCTCTACCCTCTCTATCCTCTCTATCCTCTCGACCTTCTCTAGCCTCTCTATCTCTACCCTCTCTACCCTCTCTACCATCTCTATCCTCTCTACCCTCTCTATCTCTAACCTCTCTACCCTCTTTACCCTCTCTATCGCTACCCTCTCTTCCCGCTCTACCCTCTCTTCCCTCTCTATCCTCTCTACCCTCTCTACCATCTCTACCCTCTCTATCTCTACCCTCTCTACCATCTCTACCCTCTCTACCCTCTCTATCTACTCTACCCTCTCTACCCTCTCTACCCTCTCTACACTCTCTACCCTCTCCACCATCTCTACCCTTTCTATCCTCTCTACCCTCTCTTTCCTCTCTCCCCTCTCTATCCTCTCTATCCTCTCTATCCTCTCTACCCTCTCTACCCTCTCTATCCTCTCTACCCTCTCTACCATCTCTATCCTCTCTACCCTCTTTACCCTCTCTACCCTCTCTACCCTCTCTACCCTCTCTACCCTCTATATAATCTCTACCCTCTCTGTCTCTACCCTCTCTACCCTCTCTATCTCTATCCTCTCTATCCTCTCTACCCTCTCTACCCTCTCTATCCTCTCTACCGTCTCTATCTCTACCCTCTCTACACTCTCTACCCTCTCTACCTCTACCCTCTCTACCATCTCTATCCTCTCTATCTCTACCCTCTCTACCCGCTCTACCCTCTCTACCCTCTCTATCCTCTCTACTCTCTCTACCCTCAGTACCCTCTCCATCTCTACCCTCTCTACCATCTCTACCCTCTCTACCCTCTCTACCCTCTCTATCCTCTCTATCCTCTCTATCTCTACCCTCTCTATCCTCTCTACCCTCTCTATCTCTACCCTCTCTATCTTCTCTACCCTCTCTACCCTCTCTATCCTCTCTATCCTCTCTACCCTCTCTATTCTCTATATCCTCTCTATCCTCTCTACCCTCTCTACCGTCTCTATCTCTACACTCTCTACCCTCTCTACCCTCTCTATCCTCTCTATCCTCTCTACCCTCTATATCATCTCTACCCTCTCTATCCTCTCTACCTTCTCTATCTCTACCCTCTCTACACTCTCTACCCTCTCTACCTCTACCCTCTCTACCATCTCTATCCTCTCTATCTCTACCCTCTCTACCCGCTCTACCCTCTCTACCCTCTCTATCCTCTCTACCCTCTCTACCCTCTCTACCATCTCTACCCTCTCTAACCTCTCTACCCTCAGTACCCTCTCCATCTCTACCCTCTCTACCATCTCTACCCTCTCTACCCTCTCTACCCTCTCTATCCTCTCTATCTTCTCTACCCTCTCTACACTCTCTACCCTCTCTACCCTCTCTATCCTCTCTATCCTCTCTACCCTCTCTATTCTCTATATCCTCTCTATCCTCTCTACCCTCTCTACCGTCTCTATCTCTACCCTCTCTACCCTCTCTACCCTCTCTACCCTCTCTACCCACTCTATCCTCTCTACCCTCTCTATCTCTACCCTCTCTACCCTCTCTACCCTCTCTATCCTCTCTACCCTCTCTATCTCTACCCTCTCTATCTCTACCCTCTCTACCCTCTCTACCCTCTCTATCCTCTCTACCCTCTCTATCCTCTCTACCCTCTCTACCCTCTCTACCCTCTCTATCCTCCCTACACTCTCTACCCTCTCTACCCTCTCTACCCTCTCTATCCTCACTACCCTCTCTACCCTCTCTACCCTCTCTCTCTCTACCCTCTCTACCATTCCTATTCTCTCTACCCTCTCTATCCTCTCTATCCTCTCGACCCTCTCTATCCTCTCTACACTCTCTACCCTCTCTACCCTCTCTACCCTCTCTATCCTCTCTACCCTCTCTACCCTCTCTACCCTCTCTATCCTCTCTACCCTCACTATCTCTACACTCTCTACATTCTCTACCCTCTCTACCTCTACCCTCTCTACCCTCTCTATCTCTACCCTCTCTAACCGCTATACCCTCTCTACCATCTCTATCCTCTCTACCCTCTCTACCCTCTCTACCCTCACTACCCTCTCTATCTCTACCCTCTCTACCCTCTATATCCTCTCTATCCTCTCTACCCTCTCTACCCTCTCTACCCTCTCTTTCCTCTCTACCCTCTCTATCTCTACCCTCTCTATCCCCTCTACCCTCTCTATCTCTACCCTCTCTACACTCTCTATCCTCTCTATCTCTACCCTCTCTATCCTCTCTACCCTCTCTAACCCTGTCTATCCTCGCTATCTCTACCCTCTCTATCCCCTCTACCCTCTCTATCTATACCCTCTCTGCCCTCTCTGCCCTCTCTACCCTCTCTATCCTCTCTATCTCTACCCTCTCTATCCTCTCTACCCTCTCTAACCTTGCTATCTCTACCCTCTCTATCTTCTCTACCCTCTCTACATTCTCTACCCTCTCTACCCTCTCTACCCTCTCTATCCTCTCTACCCTCTCTACCCTCTCTACTCTCAATATCTCTACCCTCTCTATCCTCTCTACCCTCTCTACCCTCTCTACCCTCTCTATCCTCTCTACCCTCTCTACCCTCTCTATCTCTACCCACTCTATCCTCTCTATCCTCTCTATCTCTACCCTTTCTATCCTCTCTACCCTCTCTACCCTCTCTATCCTCTCTATCTCTACCCTCTCAATCTTCTCTACCCTCTCTACCCTCTCTACCCTCTCTATCCTCTCTACCCTCTCTACCCTCTCTATCCTCTCTACCCTCTCTACCCTCTCTATCCTCTCTATCCTCTCGACCTTCTCTAGCCTCTCTATCTCTACCCTCTCTACCCTCTCTACCATCTCTATCCTCTCTACCCTCTCTTACCCTCTCTATCGCTACCCTCTCTTCCCGCTCTACCCTCTCTTCCCTCTCTATCCTCTCTACCCTCTCTACCATCTCTACCCTCTCTATCTCTACCCTCTCTACCATCTCTACCCTCTCTACCCTCTCTATCTACTCTACCCTCTCTACCCTCTCTACCCTCTCTACACTCTCTACCCTCTCCACCATCTCTACCCTTTCTATCCTCTCTACCCTCTCTTTCCTCTCTCCCCTCTCTATCCTCTCTATCCTCTCTATCCTCTCTACCCTCGCTACCCTCTCTATCCTCTCTACCCTCTCTACCATCTCTATCCTCTCTACCCTCTTTACCCTCTCTACCCTCTCTACCCTCTCTACCCTCTCTACCCTCTATATAATCTCTACCCTCTCTGTCTCTACCCTCTCTACCCTCTCTATCTCTATCCTCTCTATCCTCTCTACCCTCTCTACCCTCTCTATCCTCTCTACCGTCTCTATCTCTACCCTCTCTACACTCTCTACCCTCTCTACCTCTACCCTCTCTACCATCTCTATCCTCTCTATCTCTACCCTCTCTACCCGCTCTACCCTCTCTACCCTCTCTATCCTCTCTACCCTCTCTACCCTCAGTACCCTCTCCATCTCTACCCTCTCTACCATCTCTACCCTCTCTACCCTCTCTACCCTCTCTATCCTCTCTATCCTCTCTATCTCTACCCTCTCTATCCTCTCTACCCTCTCTATCTCTACCCTCTCTACCCTCTCTATCCTCTCTACCCTCTCTACCCTCTCTATCCTCTCTATCTCTACCCTCTCTATCTTCTCTACCCTCTCTACACTCTCTACCCTCTCTACCCTCTCTATCCTCTCTATCCTCTCTACCCTCTCTATTCTCTATATCCTCTCTATCCTCTCTATGCTCTCTACCCTCTATATCCTCTCTATCCTCTCTACCCTCTCTACCCTCTCTATCTCTACCCTCTCTATCCTCTCTATCCTCTCTACCCTTTCTATCTCTACCCTCTCTACCCTCTTTACCCTCTCTATCGCTACCCTCTCTTCCCGCTCTACCCTCTCTACCCTCTTTACCCTCTCTACCATCTCTATCCTCTCTAGCCTATGTACACTCAATACCCACTCGATCTCTACCCTCTCTACCATCTCTACCCTCTCTACCCTCTCTATCTACTCTACCCTCTCTACCCTCTCTATCCTCTCTATCCTCTCTACCCTCTCTATTCTCTCTATCCTCTCTATCCTCTCTACCCTCTCTACCCTCTCTATCTCTACCCTCTCTACCCTCTCTACCCTCTCTATCCTCTCTATCCTCTCTACCCTTTCTATCTCTACCCTCTCTATCCTCTCTACCCCCTCTATCCTCTCCACCATCTCTACCCTCTCTATCCTATCTATCTCTACCCTCTCTGTCCTCTCTACCCTCTCGACCCTCTCTATCCTCGCTATCTCTACCCTCTCTATCCTCTCTACCCTCTCTACCCTCTCTACCCTCTCTACCCTCTCTACCCTCTCTATCCTCTCTACCCTCTCTATCTCTACCCTCTCTATCCTCTCTACCCTCTCTATCTCTACCCTCTCTATCATCTCTACCCTCTCTATCCTCTCTACCCTCTCTACCCTCTCTACCCTCTCTACCCTCTCTATCCTCCCTACACTCTCTACCCTCTCTACCCTCTCTACCATCTCTATCCTCACTGCCCTCTCTACCCTCTTTACCCTCTCTATCTCTACCCTCTCTACCCTTTCTACCCTCTCTACCCTCTCTACCCTCTCTATACTCTCTACCCTCTCTACCCTCTCTGTCCTCTCTATCCTCTCTATCTCTACCCTCTCTATCCTCTCTGCAGTCTCTACCCTCTCTATCCTCTCTATCTCTGCCCTCTCTATCTTCTTTACCCTCTCTATCCTCTCTACCCTCTCTACCCTCTCAACCCTCTCTACCCTCTCTACCCTCTATATCCTCTCTATCCTCTCTACCCTCTCTACCCTCTCTACCCTCTCTATCTCTACCCTCTCTATCCTCTCTACCCTCTCTATCCTCTCTACATTCTCTACCCTCTCTACCCTCTCTATCCTCTCTATCCTCTCTACCCTTGCTACCCTCTCTACCCTCTCCACCCTCTCTATCTCTACCCTCTCTACCCTCTCTACCCTCTCTACCCTCTCTATCCTCTCTACCCTCTCTACCCTCTCTATCCTCTCTATCTCTACCCTCTTTATCCTCTCTACCCTCTCTACCCTCTCTACCCTCTCTATCTCTACCCTCTCTATCCACTCTACATTCTCTACCCTCTCCACCCTCTCTACCCTCTCTATCCTCTCTATCCTCTCTACCCTCGCTACCCTCTCTACCCTCTCCACCCTTTCTATCTCTACCCTCTCTATCCTCTCTACCCCCTCTATCCTCTCCACCATCTCTACCCTCTCTATCCTATCTATCTCTACCCTCTCTGTCCTCTCTATCCTCTCTACCCCCTCTATCCTCTCCACCATCTCTACCCTCTCTATCCTATCTATCTCTACCCTCTCTGTCCTCTCTACCCTCTCGACCCTCTCTATCCTCGCTATCTCTACCCTCTCTATCCTCTCTACCCTCTCTACCCTCTCTACCCTCTCTACCCTCTCTACCCTCTCTATCCTCTCTACCCTCTCTATCTCTACCCTCTCTACCCTCTCTATCCTCTCTACCCTCTCTATCTCTACCCTCTCTATCATCTCTACCCTCTCTATCCTCTCTACCCTCTCTACCCTCTCTACCATCTCTACCCTCTCTATCCTCCCTACACTCTCTACCCTCTCTACCCTCTCTACCATCTCTATCCTCACTGCCCTCTCTACCCTCTTTACCCTCTCTATCTCTACCCTCTCTACCCTTTCTACCCTCTCTACCCTCTCTACCCTCTCTACCCTTTCTACCCTCTCTACCCTCTCTACCCTCTCTATACTCTCTACCCTCTCTACCCTCTCTGTCCTCTCTATCCTCTCTATCTCTACCCTCTCTATCCTCTCTGCAGTCTCTACCCTCTCTATCCTCTCTATCTCTACCCTCTCTATCTTCTTTACCCTCTCTATCCTCTCTACCCTCTCTACCCTCTCAACCCTCTCTACCCTCTCTACCCTCTATATCCTCTCTATCCTCTCTACCCTCTCTACCCTCTCTACCCTCTCTACCCTCTCTATCTCTACCCTCTCTATCCTCTCTACCCTCTCTATCCTCTCTACATTCTCTACCCTCTCTACCCTCTCTATCCTCTCTATCCTCTCTACCCTTGCTACCCTCTCTACCCTCTCCACCCTCTCTATCTCTACCCTCTCTACCCTCTCTACCCTCTCTATCCTCTCTACCCTCTCTACCCTCTCTATCCTCTCTATCTCTACCCTCTTTATCCTCTCTACCCTCTCTACCCTCTCTACCCTCTCTATCTCTACCCTCTCTATCCACTCTACATTCTCTACCCTCTCCACCCTCTCTACCCTCTCTATCCTCTCTATCCTCTCTACCCTCGCTACCCTCTCTACCCTCTCCACCCTCTCTATCTCTACCCTCTCTACCCTCTCTACCCTCTCTACCCTCTCTATCCTCTCTACCCTCTCTACCCTCTCTATCCTCTCTATCTCTACCCTCTTTATCCTCTCTACCCTCTCTACCCTCTCTACCCTCTCTATCTCTACCCTCTCTATCCTCTCTACCCTCTCTATCCTCTCTACATTCTCTACCCGCTCTACCCTCTCTACCCTCTCTATCCTCTCTATCCTCTCTACCCTCGCTACCCTCTCTTTCTCTACCCTCTCTACCCTCTCTATCCTCTCTATCCTCTCTACCCTCTCTACCCTCTCTATCCTCTCTACCTTCTCTATACTCTCTATCCTCTCTACCCTCTCTACCCTCTCTACCCTCTCTATCCTCTCTACCCTCTCTACCCTCTCTACCCTCTCTATCCTCTCTATCCTCTCTACCCTCTTTACCCTCTCTATCTCTACCCTCTCTACCCTTTCTACCCTCTCTACCCTCTCTACCCTCTCTATACTCTCTACCCTCTCTACCCTCTCTGTCCTTACTATCCTCTGTATCTCTACCCTCTATATCCACTCTGCAGTCTCTACCCTCTCTATCCTCTCTATCTCTACCCTCTCTATCTTCTCTACCCTCTCTATCCTCTCTACCCTCTCTACCCTCTCAACCCTCTCAACCCTCTCTACCCTCTATATCCTCTCTACCCTCTCTACCCTCTCTACCCTCTCTACCCTCTCTACCCTCTCTATCTCTACCCACTCTATCCTCTCTACCCTCTCTATCCTCTCTACATTCTCTACCCTCTCTACCCTCTCTATCCTCTCTATCCTCTCTACACTCGCTACCCTCTCTACCCTCTCCACCCTCTCTATCTCTACCCTCTCTACCCTCTCTACCCTCTCTATCCTCTCTACCCTCTCTACCCTCTCTATCCTCTCTATCTCTACCCTGTTTATCCTCTCTACCCTCTCTACCCTCTCTACCCTCTCTATCTCTACCCTCTCTATCCTCTCTACCCTCTCTATCCTCTCTACATTCTCTACCCTCTCTACCCTCTCTACCCTCTCTATCCTCTCTTTCCTCTCTACCCTCGCTACCCTCTCTACCCTCTCCACCCTCTCTATCTCTACCCTCTCTACCCTCTCTACCCTCTCTATCCTCTCTACCCTCTCTACCCTCTCTATCCTCTCTATCTCTACCCTCTTTATCCTGTCTACCCTCTCTACCCTCTCTACCCTCTCTATCTCTACCCTCTCTATCCTCTCTACCCTCTCTATCCTCTCTATCCTCTCTATCCTCTCTACCCTCTCTACCCTCTCTACCCTCTCTACCCTCGCTACCCTCTCTATCTCTACCCTCTCTACCCTCTCTACCCTCTCTATCCTCTCTACCCTCTCTACCCTCTCTATCCTCTCTATCTCTACCCTCTTTATCCTCTCTACCCTCTCTACCCTCTCTTCCTCTCTATCTCTACCCTCTCTATCCTGTCTACCCTCTCTACCCTCTCTACCCTCTCTATCCTCTCTACCCTCTCTACCCTCTCTATCTCTACCCTCTCTACCCTCTCTACCCTCTCTACCCTCTCTACCTCCTCTCTACCCTCTCTATCCCCTCCCCTCTACCCTCTCTACTCTACCCCTCACCTCTACCCTCTCTACACTCTCTACCTCTCTACCCTCTCTATCCTCCTCCTCTCCACCCTCTCTACACTCTCTATCCTCTCTATCCTCTCTACACTCTCTATCCTCTCTATCCTCTCTACCCTCTCTATCCTCTCTATCTCTACCCTCTCTATCCTCTCTACCGTCTCTACCCTCTCTATCCTCTCAATCTCTACCCTCTCTATCCTCTCTACCCTCTCTATCCTCTCTATCTCTACCCTCTCTATCCTCTCTACCCTCTCTACCCTCTCTATCTTCTCTACCCTCTCTATCCTCTTTACCCTCTCGACCATCTCAATCTCTACCCTCTCTATCCTCTCTACCCTCTCTATCCTCTCTACTATCTCTACCCTCTCTATCCTATCTATCTCTACACTCTCTATCTTCTCTACCCTTACTACCCTCTCTATCCTCGCTATCTCTACCCTCTCTACCCTCTCTACCCTCTCTACCCTCTCTATCTCTACCCTCTCTATCCTCTCTACCCTCTCTACCCTCTCTACCCTCTCTACCTTCTCTATCCTCTCTACCCTCTCTACACTCTCTATCCTCTCTACCCTCTCTACCCTCTCTACCCTCTCTGTCCTCTCTATCCTCTCTACCCTCTTTACCCTCTCTATCTCTACCCTCTCTACCCTTTCTACCCTCTCTACCCTCTCTATACTCTCTACCCTCTCTACCCTCTCTGTCCTCTCTATCCTCTCTATCTCTACCCTCTCAATCCTCTCTGCCGTCTCTACCCTCTCTATCCTCTCTATCTCTACCCTCTCTATCTTCTCTACCCTCTCTATCCTCTCTACCCTCTCTACCCTCTCAACCCTCTCTACCCTCTCTACCCTCTATATCCTCTCTATCCTCTCTACCCTCTCTAAATCTCTACCCTCTCTATCCTCTCTACCCTCTCTACCCTCTCTATCTCTACCCTCTCTATCCTCTCTACCCTCTCTATCCTCTCTACATTCTCTACCCTCTCTACCCTTTCTACCCTCTCTACCCTCTCTACCCTCTATATCCTCTCTATCCTCTCTACCCTCTCTACCCTCTCAACCCTCTCTACCCTCTCTACCCTCTATATCCTCTCTATCCTCTCTACCCTCTCTAAATCTCTACCCTCTCTATCCTCTCTACCCTCTCTACCCTCTCTATCTCTACCCTCTCTATCCTCTCTACCTTCTCTATCCTCTCTACATTCTCTACCCACTCTACCCTCTCTATCCTCTCTATCCTCTCTACCCTCGCTACCCTCTCTACCCTCTCCACCCTCTCTATCTCTACCCTCTCTACCCTCTCTACCCTCTCTACCCTCTCTTCCTCTCTATCTCTACACTCTCTATCCTGTCTACCCTCTCTACCCTCTCTACCTTCTCTATCCTCTCTACCCTCTCTACCCTCTCTACCCTCTCTATCCTCTCTACCCTCTCTACCCTCTCTATCTCTACCCTCTCTACCCTCTCTACCCTCTCTATCCTCTCTATCCTCTCTATCTCTACCCTCTCTATCCACTCTACCCACTCTACCATCTCTATCTCTACCCTCTCTATCTTCTCTACACTCTCTACACTCTCTATCCTCTCTACCCTGTCTATCCTCTCTATCCTCTCCACCCTCTCTATCCTCTCTACCCTCTCTACCCTCTCTACCCTCTCTACCCTCTCTATCCTCTCTACCCTCTCTATTCTCTCTACCCTCTCTACCCTCTCTACCCTCTCTATCCTCTCTATCTCTACCCTCTCTATCCACTCTACCCTCTCTACCCTCTCTATCTCTACCCTCTATATCCTCTCTACCCTCTCTACCCTCTCAATCTCTACCCTCTCTATCCTCTCTACCCTCTCTATCCTCTCTACTATCTCTACCCTCTCTATCCTATCTATCTCTCTATCTTCTCTACCCTCACTACCCTCTCTATCCTCGCTATCTCTACCCTCTCTATCCTCTCTACCCTCTCTACCCTCTCTATCCTCTCTACCCTCTCTACCCTCTCTACCCTCTCTATACTCTCTATCCTCTCTACCCTCTTTACCCTCTCTATCTCTACCCTCTCTACCCTTTCTACCCTCTCTACCCTCTCTATACTCTCTACCCTCTCTACCCTCTCTGTCCTCTCTATCCTCTCTATCTCTACCCTCTCAATCCTCTCTGCCGTCTCTACCCTCTCTATCCTCTCTATCTCTACCCTCTCTATCTTCTCTACCCTCTCTATCCTCTCTACCCTCTCAACCCTCTCTACCCTCTCTACCCTCTATATCCTCTCTATCCTCTCTACCCTCTCTAAATCTCTACCATCTCTATCCTCTCTACCCTCTCTACCCTCTCTATCTCTACCCTCTCTATCCTCTCTACCCTCTCTATCCTCTCTACATTCTCTACCCTCTCTACCCTTTCTACCCTCTCTACCCTCTCTACCCTCTATATCCTCTCTATCCTCTCTACCCTCTCTACCCTCTCAACCCTCTCTACCCTCTCTACCCTCTATATCCTCTCTATCCTCTCTACCCTCTCTAAATCTCTACCCTCTCTATCCTCTCTACCCTCTCTACCCTCTCTATCTCTACCCTCTCTATCCTCTCTACCCTCTCTATCCTCTCTACATTCTCTACCCTCTCTACCCTCTCTATCCTCTCTATCCTCTCTACCCTCGCTACCCTCTCTACCCTCTCCACCCTCTCTATCTCTACCCTCTCTACCCTCTCTACCCTCTCTACCCTCTCTTCCTCTCTATCTCTACACTCTCTATCCTGTCTACCCTCTCTACCCTCTCTACCTTCTCTATCCTCTCTACCCTCTCTACCCTCTCTACCCTCTCTATCCTCTCTACCCTCTCTACCCTCTCTATCTCTACCCTCTCTACCCTCTCTACCCTCTCTATCCTCTCTATCCTCTCTATCTCTACCCTCTCTATCCACTCTACCCACTCTACCATCTCTATCTCTACCCTCTCTATCTTCTCTACACTCTCTACACTCTCTATCCTCTCTACCCTGTCTATCCTCTCTATCCTCTCCACCCTCTCTATCCTCTCTACCCTCTCTACCCTCTCTACCCTCTCTACCCTCTCTATCCTCTCTACCCTCTCTATTCTCTCTACCCTCTCTACCCTCTCTACCCTCTCTACCCTCTCTATCCTCTCTATCTCTACCCTCTCTATCCACTCTACCCTCTCTACCCTCTCTATCTCTACCCTCTATATCCTCTCTACCCTCTCTACCCTCTCAATCTCTACCCTCTCTATCCTCTCTACCCTCTCTATCCTCTCTACTATCTCTACCCTCTCTATCCTATCTATCTCTACCCTCTCTATCTTCTCTACCCTCACTACCCTCTCTATCCTCGCTATCTCTACCCTCTCTATCCTCTCTACCCTCTCTATCCTCTCTACCCTCTCTACCCTCTCTATACTCTCTATCCTCTCTACCCTCTCTGTCCTCTCTATCCTCTCTATCTCAACCCTCTCTATCCTCTCTGCCGTCTCTACCCTCTCTATCCTCTCTATCTCTACCCTCTCTATCTTCTCTACCCTCTCTATCCTCTCTACCCTCTCTACCCTCTCTACCCTCTCTACCCTCTCTACGCTCTCTACCCTCTCTATCCTCTCTATCTCTACCCTCTTTATCCTCTCTACCCTCTCTACCCTCTCTTCCTCTCTATCTCTACCCTCTCTATATGTCTACCCTCTCTACCCTCTCTACCCTCTCTACCCTCTCTATCCTCTCTACCCTCTCTACCCTCTCTACCCTCTCTTCCTCTCTATCTCTACACTCTCTATCCTGTCTACCCTCTCTACCCTCTCTACCTTCTCTACCTTCTCTATCCTCTCTACCCTCTCTACCCTCTCTATCCTCTCTACCCTCTCTACCCTCTCTATCTCTACCCTCTCTACCCTCTCTACCCTCTCTATCCTCTCTATCCTCTCTATCTCTACCCTCTCTATCCACTCTACCCACTCTACCATCTCTATCTCTACCCTCTCTATCTTCTCTACACTCTCTACACTCTCTATCCTCTCTACCCTGTCTATCCTCTCTATCCTCTCCACCCTCTCTATCCTCTCTACCCTCTCTACCCTCTCTACCCTCTCTACCCTCTCTATCCTCTCTACCCTCTCTATTCTCTCTACCCTCTCTACCCTCTCTACCCTCTCTACCCTCTCTATCCTCTCTATCTCTACCCTCTCTATCCACTCTACCCTCTCTACCCTCTCTATCTCTACCCTCTATATCCTCTCTACCCTCTCTACCCTCTCAATCTCTACCCTCTCTATCCTCTCTACCCTCTCTATCCTCTCTACTATCTCTACCCTCTCTATCCTATCTATCTCTACCCTCTCTCTCTTCTCTACCCTCACTACCCTCTCTATCCTCGCTATCTCTACCCTCTCTATCCTCTCTACCCTCTCTACCCTCTCTATCCTCTCTACCCTCTCTACCCTCTCTACCCTCTCTATACTCTCTATCCTCTCTACCCTCTTTACCCTCTCTATCTCTACCCTCTCTACCCTTTCTACCCTCTCTACCCTCTCTATACTCTCTACCCTCTCTACCCTCTCTGTCCTCTCTATCCTCTCTATCTCTACCCTCTCAATCCTCTCTGCCGTCTCTACCCTCTCTATCCTCTCTATCTCTACCCTCTCTATCTTCTCTACCCTCTCTATCCTCTCTACCCTCTCTACCCTCTCAACCCTCTCTACCCTCTCTACCCTCTATATCCTCTCTATCCTCTCTACCCTCTCTAAATCTCTACCCTCTCTATCCTCTCTACCCTCTCTACCCTCTCTACCCTCTCTACCCTCTATATCCTCTCTATCCTCTCTACCCTCTCTAAATCTCTACCCTCTCTATCCTCTCTACCCTCTCTATCCTCTCTACATTCTCTACCCTCTCTACCCTTTCTACCCTCTCTACCCTCTCTACCCTCTATATCCTCTCTATCCTCTCTACCCTCTCTACCCTCTCAACCCTCTCTACCCTCTCTACCCTCTATATCCTCTCTATCCTCTCTACCCTCTCTAAATCTCTACCCTCTCTATCCTCTCTACCCTCTCTACCCTCTCTATCTCTACCCTCTCTATCCTCTCTACCCTCTCTATCCTCTCTACATTCTCTACCCTCTCTACCCTCTCTATCCTCTCTATCCTCTCTACCCTCGCTACCCTCTCTACCCTCTCCACCCTCTCTATCTCTACCCTCTCTACCCTCTCTACCCTCTCTACCCTCTCTTCCTCTCTATCTCTACACTCTCTATCCTGTCTACCCTCTCTACCCTCTCTACCTTCTCTATCCTCTCTACCCTCTCTACCCTCTCTACCCTCTCTATCCTCTCTACCCTCTCTACCCTCTCTATCTCTACCCTCTCTACCCTCTCTACCCTCTCTATCCTCTCTATCCTCTCTATCTCTACCCTCTCTATCCACTCTACCCACTCTACCATCTCTATCTCTACCCTCTCTATCTTCTCTACACTCTCTACACTCTCTATCCTCTCTACCCTGTCTATCCTCTCTATCCTCTCCACCCTCTCTATCCTCTCTACCCTCTCTACCCTCTCTACCCTCTCTACCCTCTCTACCCTCTCTATCCTCTCTACCCTCTCTATTCTCTCTACCCTCTCTACCCTCTCTACCCTCTCTACCCTCTCTATCCTCTCTATCTCTACCCTCTCTATCCACTCTACCCTCTCTACCCTCTCTATCTCTACCCTCTATATCCTCTCTACCCTCTCAATCTCTACCCTCTCTATCCTCTCTACCCTCTCTATCCTCTCTACTATCTCTACCCTCTCTATCCTATCTATCTCTACCCTCTCTATCTTCTCTACCCTCACTACCCTCTCTATCCTCGCTATCTCTACCCTCTCTATCCTCTCTACCCTCTCTACCCTCTCTATCCTCTCTACCCTCTCTACCCTCTCTACCCTCTCTATACTCTCTATCCTCTCTACCCTCTCTGTCCTCTCTATCCTCTCTATCTCAACCCTCTCTATCCTCTCTGCCGTCTCTACCCTCTCTATCCTCTCTATCTCTACCCTCTCTATCTTCTCTACCCTCTCTATCCTCTCTACCCTCTCTACCCTCTCTACCCTCTCTACCCTCTCTACGCTCTCTACCCTCTCTATCTCTACCCTCTCTATCCACTCTACCCTCTCTACCCTCTCTATCTCTACCCTCTATATCCTCTCTACCCTCTCAATCTCTACCCTCTCTATCCTCTCTACCCTCTCTATCCTCTCTACTATCTCTACCCTCTCTATCCTATCTATCTCTACCCTCTCTATCTTCTCTACCCTCACTACCCTCTCTATCCTCGCTATCTCTACCCTCTCTATCCTCTCTACCCTCTCTACCCTCTCTATCCTCTCTACCCTCTCTACCCTCTCTACCCTCTCTATACTCTCTATCCTCTCTACCCTCTCTGTCCTCTCTATCCTCTCTATCTCAACCCTCTCTATCCTCTCTGCCGTCTCTACCCTCTCTATCCTCTCTATCTCTACCCTCTCTATCTTCTCTACCCTCTCTATCCTCTCTACCCTCTTTATCCTCTCTACCCTCTCTACCCTCTCTTCCTCTCTATCTCTACCCTCTCTATATGTCTACCCTCTCTACCCTCTCTACCCTCTCTACCCTCTCTATCCTCTCTACCCTCTCTACCCTCTCTATCTCTACCCTCTCTACCCTCTCTACCCTCTCTATCCTCTCTATCTCTACCCTCTCTTTCCACTCTACCCACTCTACCCTCTCTATCTTCTCTACCCTCTCTACACTGTCTATCCTCTCTACCCTCTCTATCCTCTCTATCCTCTCCACCCTCTCTACACTCTCTATCCTCTCTATCCTCTCTACCCTCTCTTCCCTCTCTACCCTCTCTACCCTCTCTATCCTCTCTACCATCTCTATCCTCTCAATCCTCTCTATCTCTACCCTCTCTATCCTCTCTACCGTCTCCTACCCTCTCTATCATCTCTATCTCTACCCTCTCTATCCTCTCTACCCTCTCAATCTCTACCCTCTCTATCCTCTCTACCCTCTCTATCCTCTCTACTATCTCTACCCTCTCTATCCTCTCTACTATCTCTACCCTCTCTATCCTCTCTATCTCTACCCTCTCTATCCTCTCTACCCTCTCTACCCTCTCTATCTCTACCCTCTCTATCTTCTCTACCCTCTCTATCCTCTCTACCCTCTCTATCCTCTCTATCCTCTCTACACTCTCTATCCTCTCTACCCTCTCTACCCTCTCTACCCTCTCTACCATCTCTATCCTCTCAATCCTCTCTATCTCTACCCTCTCTATCCTCTCTACCGTCTCTACCCTCTCTACCCTCTCTATACTCTCTACCCTCTCTACCCTCTCTGTCCTCTCTATCCTCTCTATCTCTACCCTCTCTATCCTCTCTGCCGTCTCTACCCTCTCTATCCTCTCTATCTCTACCCTCTCTATCTTCTCTACCCTCTCTACCCTCTCTACCCTCTCAACCCTCTCTACCCTCTCTACCCTCTCTACCCTCTATATCCTCTCTATCCTCTCTACCCTCTCTAAATCTCTACCCTCTCTACCCTCTCTATCCTCTCTACCCTCTCTATCTCTACCCTCTCTATCCTCTCTACCCTCTCTATCCTCTCTACATTCTCTACCCTCTCTACCCTCTCTACCCTCTCTATCCTCTCTATCCTCTCTACCCTCTCTACCCTCTCTATCTCTACCCTCTCTACCTTCTCTACCCTCTCTATCCTCTCTACCCTCTCTATACTCTCTATCCTCTCTACACTCTCTATCCTCTCTATCCTCTCTACCCTCTCTACCCTCTCTACCCTCTCTACCCTCTCTACCCTCTCTACCATCTCTATCCTCTCAATCCTCTCTATCTCTACCCTCTCTATCCTGTCTACTATCTCTACCCTCTCTATCCTCTCTATCTCTACCCTCTCTATCCTCTCTACCCTCTCTACCCTCTCTATCTCTACCCTCTCTATCTTCTCTACCCTCTCTATCCTCTCTACCCTCTCTATCCTCTCTATCCTCTCTACACTCTCTATCCTCTCTATCCTCTCTACCCTCGCTACCCTCTCTACCCTCTCTACCCTCTCTATCTCTACCCTCTCTATCTCTACCCTCTTTATCCTCTCTACCCTCTCTACCCTCTCTTCCTCTCTACTATCTCTACCCTCTCTATCCTATCTATCTCTACCCTCTCTATCTTCTCTACCCTCACTACCCTCTCTATCCTCGCTATCTCTACCCTCTCTATCCTCTCTACCCTCTCTACCCTCTCTATCCTCTCTACCCTCTCTACCCTCTCTACCCTCTCTATCCTCTCTATCCTCTCTACCCTCTTTACCCTCTCTATCTCTACCATCTCTACCCTTTCTACCCTCTCTACCCTCTCTACCCTCTCTATACTCTCTACCCTCTCTACCCTCTCTGTCCTCTCTATCCTCTCTATCTCTACCCTCTCTATCCTCTATGCCGTCTCTACCCTCTCTATCCTCTCTATCTCTACCCTCTCTATCTTCTCTACCCTCTCTATCCTCTCTACCCTCTCTACCCTCTCTACCCTCTCTACCCTCTCTATCCTCTCTACCCTCTCTACCCTCTCTATCCTCTCTACCCTCTCTATCCTCTCTATCCTCTCTACACTCTCTATCCTCTCTACCCTCTCTACCCTCTCTACCCTCTCTACCATCTCTATCCTCTCAATCCTCTCTATCTCTACCCTCTCTATCCTCTCTACCGTCTCTACCCTCTCTACCCTCTCTATACTCTCTACCCTCTCTACCCTCTCTGTCCTCTCTATCCTCTCTATCTCTACCCTCTCTATCCTCTCTGCCGTCTCTACCCTCTCTATCCTCTCTATCTCTACCCTCTCTATCTTCTCTACCCTCTCTACCCTCTCTACCCTCTCAACCCTCTCTACCCTCTCTACCCTCTCTACCCTCTATATCCTCTCTATCCTCTCTACCCTCTCTAAATCTCTACCCTCTCTACCCTCTCTATCCTCTCTACCCTCTCTATCTCTACCCTCTCTATCCTCTCTACCCTCTCTATCCTCTCTACATTCTCTACCCTCTCTACCCTCTCTACCCTCTCTATCCTCTCTATCCTCTCTACCCTCTCTACCCTCTCTATCTCTACCCTCTCTACCTTCTCTACCCTCTCTATCCTCTCTACCCTCTCTATACTCTCTATCCTCTCTACACTCTCTATCCTCTCTATCCTCTCTACCCTCTCTACCCTCTCTACCCTCTCTACCCTCTCTACCCTCTCTACCATCTCTATCCTCTCAATCCTCTCTATCTCTACCCTCTCTATCCTGTCTACTATCTCTACCCTCTCTATCCTCTCTATCTCTACCCTCTCTATCCTCTCTACCCTCTCTACCCTCTCTATCTCTACCCTCTCTATCTTCTCTACCCTCTCTATCCTCTCTACCCTCTCTATCCTCTCTATCCTCTCTACACTCTCTATCCTCTCTATCCTCTCTACCCTCGCTACCCTCTCTACCCTCTCTACCCTCTCTATCTCTACCCTCTCTATCTCTACCCTCTTTATCCTCTCTACCCTCTCTACCCTCTCTTCCTCTCTACTATCTCTACCCTCTCTATCCTATCTATCTCTACCCTCTCTATCTTCTCTACCCTCACTACCCTCTCTATCCTCGCTATCTCTACCCTCTCTATCCTCTCTACCCTCTCTACCCTCTCTATCCTCTCTACCCTCTCTACCCTCTCTACCCTCTCTATCCTCTCTATCCTCTCTACCCTCTTTACCCTCTCTATCTCTACCATCTCTACCCTTTCTACCCTCTCTACCCTCTCTACCCTCTCTATACTCTCTACCCTCTCTACCCTCTCTGTCCTCTCTATCCTCTCTATCTCTACCCTCTCTATCCTCTATGCCGTCTCTACCCTCTCTATCCTCTCTATCTCTACCCTCTCTATCTTCTCTACCCTCTCTATCCTCTCTACCCTCTCTACCCTCTCTACCCTCTCTACCCTCTCTATCCTCTCTACCCTCTCTACCCTCTCTATCCTCTCTATCTCTACCCTCTTTATCCTCTCTACCCTCTCTACCCTCTCTTCCTCTCTATCTCTACCCTCTCTATCCTGTCTACCCTCTCTACCCTCTCTACCCTCTCTACCCTCTCTACCCTCTCTACCCTCTCTATCCTCTCTATCTCTACCCTCTCTTTCCACTCTACCCACTCTACACTCTCTATCCTCTCTACCCTCTCTATCCTCTCTATCCTCTCCACCCTCTCTACACTCTCTATCCTCTCTATCCTCTCTACCCTCTCTTCCCTCTCTACCCTCTCTACCATCTCTATCCTCTCTACCATCTCTATCCTCTCTATCCTCTCTACCGTCTCTACCCTCTCTATCCTCTCTATCTCTACCCTCTCTATCCTCTCTACCCTCTCTACCCTCTCAATCTCTACCCTCTCTATCCTCTCTACCCTCTCTATCCTCTCTACTATCTCTACCCTCTCTATCCTCTCTATCTCTACCCTCTCTATCCTCTCTACCCTCTCTACCCTCTCTATCTTCTCTACCCTCTCTATCCTCTCTACCCTCTCTATCCTCTCTATCCTCTCTACACTCTCTATCCTCTCTATCCTCTCTACCCTCTCTACCCTCTCTACCCTCTCTACCCTCTCTACCCTCTCTACCATCTCTATCCTCTCAATCCTCTCTATCTCTACCCTCTCTATCCTCTCTACTATCTCTACCCTCTCTATCCTCTCTATCTCTACCCTCTCTATCCTCTCTACCCTCTCTACCCTCTCTATCTCTACCCTCTCTATCTTCTCTACCCTCTCTATCCTCTCTACCCTCTCTATCCTCTCTATCCTCTCTACACTCTCTATCCTCTCTATCCTCTCTACCCTCTCTACCCTCTCTACCCTCTCTACCCTCTCTACCCTCTCTACCATCTCTATCCTCTCAATCCTCTCTATCTCTACCCTCTCTATCCTCTCTACCGTCTCTTCCCTCTCTATCCTCTCTATCTCTACCCTCTCTATTCTCTCTACCCTCTCTACCCTCTCAATCTCTACCCTCTCTATCCTCTCTACCCTCTCTATCCTCTCTACAATCTCTACCCTCTCTATCCTATCTATCTCTACCCTCTCTATCTTCTCTACCCTCACTACCCTCTCTATCCTCGCTATCTCTACCCTCTCTATCTCTACCCTCTCTATCCTCTCCACCCTCTCTACCCTCTCTACCCTCTCTACCTTCTCTATCCTCTCTATCCTCTCTACCCTCTCTACCCTCTCTATCCTCTCTACACTCTCTACACTCTCTACCCTCTCTACCCTCTCTATCCTCTCTATCCTCTCTACCCTCTTTATCTCTACCCTCTCTACCCTTTCTACCCTCTCTACCCTCTCTATACTCTCTACCCTCTCTACCCACTCTGTCCTCTCTATCCTCTCTATCTCTACCCTCTCTATCCTCTCTGCCGTCTCTACCCTCTCTATCCTCTCTATCTCTACCCTCTCTATCTTCTCTACCCTCTCTACCCTCTCTACCCTCTCAACCCTCTCTACCCTCTCTACCCTCTCTACCCTCTCTACCCTCTATATCCTCTCTATCCTCTCTACCCTCTCGAAAACTCTACCCTCTCTATCCTCTCTACCCTCTCTACCCTCTCTATCTCTACCCTCTCTATCCTCTCTATCCTCTCTACATTCTCTACCCTCTCTACCCTCTCTATCCTCTCTATCTCTACCCTCTTTATCCTCTCTACCCTCTCTACCCTCTCTACCCTCTCTATCTCTACCCTCTCTATCCTCTCTACCCTCTCTATCCTCTCTACATTCTCTACCCGCTCTACCCTCTCTACCCTCTCTATCCTCTCTATCCTCTCTACCCTAGCTACCCTCTCTATCTCTACCCTCTCTACCCTCTCTATCCTCTCTACCCTCTCTACCCTCTCTATCCTCTCTACCTTCTCTATACTCTCTACCCTCTCTACCCTCTCTATCCTCTCTACCCTCTCTACCCTCTCTACCCTCTCTATCCTCTCTATCCTCTCTACCCTCTTTACCCTCTCTATCTCTACCCTCTCTACCCTTTCTACCCTCTCTACCCTCTCTACCCTCTCTATCCTCTCTATCCTCTCTATCTCTACCCTCTCTATCCTCTCTGCAGTCTCTACCCTCTCTATCCTCTCTATCTCTACCCTCTCTATCTTCTTTACCCTCTCTATCCTCTCTACCCTCTCTACCCTCTCAACCCTCTCTACCCTCTCTACCCTCTATATCCTCTCTATCCTCTCTACCCTCTCTACCCTCTCTATCTCTACCCTCTCTATCCTCTCTACCCTCTCTATCCTCTCTACATTCTCTACCCTCTCTACCCTCACTATCCTCTCTATACTCTCTACCCTCGCTACCCTCTCTACCCTCTCCACCCTCTCTATCTCTACCCTCTCTACCCTCTCTACCCTCTCTACCCTCTCTATCCTCTCTACCCTCTCTACCCTCTCTATCCTCTCTATCTCTACCCTCTTTATCCTCTCTACCCTCTCTACCCTCTCTACCCTCTCTATCTCTACCCTCTCTATCCTCTCTACATTCTCTACCCTCTCTACACTCTCTACCCTCTCCACCCTCTCTATCTCTACCCTCTCTACCCTCTCTACACTCTCTATCCTCTCTACCCTCTCTACCCTCTCTATCCTCTCTATCTCTACCCTCTTTATCCTCTCTACCCTCTCTACCCTCTCTTCCTCTCTATCTCTACCCTCTCTATCCTGTCTACCCTCTCTACCCTCTCTACCCTCTCTACCCTCTCTACCCTCTCTACCCTCTCTACCCTCTCTATCCTCTCTACCCTCTCTACCCTCTCTATCTCTACCCTCTCTACCCTCTCTACCCTCTCTATACTCTCTATCTCTACCCTCTCTATCCACTCTACCCACTCTACCCTCTCTATCTCTACCCTCTCTATCTTCTCTACCCTCTCTACACTCTCTATCCTCTCTACACTCTCTATCCTCTCTATCCTCTCCACCCTCTCTACACTCTCTATCCTCTCTATCCTCTCTACCCTCTCTACCCTCTCTATCCTCTCTACCATCTCTACCCTCTCTATCCTCTCAATCTCTACCCTCTCTATCCTCTCTACCCTCTCTATCCTCTCTACTATCTCTACCCTCTCTATCCTCTCTATCTCTACCCTCTCTATCCTCTCTACCCTCTCTACCCTCTCTATCTTCTCTACCCTCTCTATCCTCTCTACCCTCTCTATCCTCTCTATCCTCTCCACCCTCTCTACACTCTCTATCCTCTCTATCCTCTCTACCCTCTCTACCATCTCAATCTCTACCCTCTCTATCCTCTCTACCCTCTCTATCCTCTCTACTATCTCTACCCTCTCTATCCTATCTATCTCTACACTCTCTATCTTCTCTACCCTCACTACCCTCTCTATCCTCGCTATCTCTACCCTCTCTACCCTCTCTACCCTCTCTATCTCTACCCTCTCTATCCTCTCTACCCTCTCTACCCTCTCTACCCTCTCTACCTTCTCTATCCTCTCTACCCTCTCTACACTCTCTATCCTCTCTACCCTCTCTACCCTCTCTACCCTCTCTGTCCTCTCTATCCTCTCTACCCTCTTTACCCTCTCTATCTCTACACTCTCTACCCTTTCCACCCTCTATACCCTCTCTACCCTCTCTATACTCTCTACCCTCTCTACCCTCTCTGTCCTCTCTATCCTCTCTATCTCTACCCTCTCAATCCTCTCTGCCGTCTCTACCCTCTCTATCCTCTCTATCTCTACCCTCTCTATCTTCTCTACCCTCTCTATCCTCTCTACCCTCTCTAAATCTCTACCCTCTCTATCCTCTCTACCCTCTCTACCCTCTCAATCTCTACCCTCTCTATCCTCTCTACCCTCTCTATCCTCTCTACATTCTCTACCCTCTCTACCCTCTCTACCCTCTCTATCCTCTCTATCCTATCTACCCTCGCTACCCTCTCTACCCTCTCCACCCTCTCTATCTCTACCCTCTCTACCGTCTCTATCCTCTCTACCCTCTCTACCCTCTCTATCTCTACCCTCTCTATCTCTACCCTCTTTATCCTCTCTACCCTCTCTACCCTCTCTTCCTCTCTACTATCTCTACCCTCTCTATCCTATCTATCTCTACCCTCTCTATCTTCTCTACCCTCACTACCCTCTCTATCCTCGCTATCTCTACCCTCTCTATCCTCTCTACCCTCTCTACCCTCTCTATCCTCTCTACCCTCTCTACCCTCTCTACCCTCTCTATCCTCTCTATCCTCTCTACCCTCTTTACCCTCTCTATCTCTACCATCTCTACCCTTCACACCCTCTCTACCCTCTCTACCCTCTCTATACTCTCTACCCTCTCTACCCTCTCTGTCCTCTCTATCCTCTCTATCTCTACCCTCTCTATCCTCTCTGCCGTCTCTACCCTCTCTATCCTCTCTATCTCTACCCTCTCTATCTTCTCTACCCTCTCTATCCTCTCTACCCTCTCTACCCTCTCTACCCTCTCTACCCTCTCTACCCTCTCTATCCTCTCTACCCTCTCTACCCTCTCTATCCTCTCTATCTCTACCCACTTTATCCTCTCTACCCTCTCTACCCTCTCTTCCTCTCTATCTCTACCCTCTCTATCCTCTCTACCCTCTCTACCCTCTCTACCCTCTCTACCCTCTCTATCCTCTCTACCCTCTCTACCCTCTCTACCCTCTCTACCCTCTCTATCTCTACCCTCTCTTTCCACTCTACCCACTCTACCCTCTCTATCTTCTCTACCCTCTCTACACTCGCTATCCTCTCTACCCTCTCTATCCTCTCTATCCTCTCCACCCTCTCTACACTCTCTATCCTCTCTATCCTCTCTACCCTCTCTTCCCTCTCTACCCTCTCTACCATCTCTATCCTCTCTACCATCTCTATCCTCTCAATCCTCTCTATCTCCACCCTCTCTATCCTCTCTACCGTCTCTACCCTCTCTATCCTCTCTATCTCTACCCTCTCTATCCTCTCTACCCTCTCTACCCTCTCAATCTCTACCCTCTCTATCCTCTCTACCCTCTCTATCCTCTCTACTATCTCTACCCTCTCTATCCTCTCTATCTCTACCCTCTCTATCCTCTCTACCCTCTCTACCCTCTCTATCTCTACCCTCTCTATCTTCTCTACCCTCTCTATCCTCTCTACCCTCTCTATCCTCTCTATCCTCTCTACACTCTCTATCCTCTCTATCCTCTCTACCCTCTCTACCCTCTCTACCCTCTCTACCCTCTCTACCATCTCTATCCTCTCAATCCTCTCTATCTCTACCCTCTCTATCCTCTCTACCCTCACTACCCTCTCTATCCTCGCTATCTCTACCCTCTCTACCCTCTCTACCCTCTCTACCCTCTATACTCTCTATCCTCTCTACCCTCTCTACCCTCTCTACCCTCTCTATCCTCTCTACCCTCTCTACCCTCTCTACCCTCTCTATCCTCTCTATCCTCTCTACCCTCTTTACCCTCTCTATCTCTACCCTCTCTACCCTTTCTACCCTCTCTACCCTCTCTACCCTCTCTATACGCTCTACCCTCTCTACCCTCTCTGTCCTTACTATCCTCTGTATCTCTACCCTCTATATCCACTCTGCAGTCTCTACCCTCTCTATCCTCTCTATCTCTACCCTCTCTATCTTCTTTACCCTCTCTATCCTCTCTACCCTCTCTACCCTCTCAACCCTCTCTACCCTCTCTACCCTCTATATCCTCTCTATCCTCTCTACCCTCTCTACCCTCTCTACCCTCTCTACCCTCTCTACCTCTACCCACTCTATCCTCTCTACCCTCTCTATCCTCTCTATCCTCTCTACACTCGCTACCCTCTCTACCCTCTCCACCCTCTCTATCTCTACCCTCTCTACCCTCTCTACCCTCTCTACCCTCTCTATCCTCTCTACCCTCTCTACCCTCTCTATCCTCTCTATCTCTACCCTCTTTATCCTCTCTACCCTCTCTACCCTCTCAACCCTCTCTACCCTCTCTACCGTCTATATCCTCTCTATCCTCTCTACCCTCTCTAAATCTCAACCCTCTCTATCCTCTCTACCCTCTCTACCCTCTCTATCTCTACCCTCTCTATCCTCTCTACCCTCTCTATCCTCTCTACATTCTCTACCCTCTCTACCCTCTCTATCCTCTCTATCCTCTCTACCCTCGCTACCCTCTCTACCCTCTCCACCCTCTCTATCTCTACCCTCTCTACCCTCTCTACCCTCTCTACCCTCTCTTCCTCTCTATCTCTACACTCTCTATCCTGTCTACCCTCTCTACCCTCTCTACCTTCTCTATCCTCTCTACCCTCTCTACCCTCTCTACCCTCTCTATCCTCTCTACCCTCTCTACCCTCTCTATCTCTACCCTCTCTACCCTCTCTATCCTCTCTATCCTCTCTATCTCTACCCTCTCTATCCACTCTACCCGCTCTACCATCTCTATCTCTACCCTCTCTATCTTCTCTACACTCTCTACACTCTCTATCCTCTCTACCCTGTCTATCCTCTCTATCCTCTCCACCCTCTCTATCCTCTCTACCCTCTCTACCCTCTCTACCCTCTCTACCCTCTCTATCCTCTCTACCCTCTCTATTCTCTCTACCCTCTCTACCCTCTCTACCCTCTCTATCCTCTCTATCTCTACCCTCTCTATCCACTCTACCCTCTCTACCCTCTCTATCTCTACCCTCTATATCCTCTCTACCCTCTCTACCCTCTCAATCTCTACCCTCTCTATCCTCTCTACCCTCTCTATCCTCTCTACTATCTCTACCCTCTCTATCCTATCTATCTCTACCCTCTCTATCTTCTCTACCCTCACTACCCTCTCTATCCTCGCTATCTCTACCCTCTCTATCCTCTCTACCCTCTCTACCCTCTCTATCCTCTCTACCCTCTCTACCCTCTCTACCCTCTCTATACTCTCTATCCTCTCTACCCTCTCTGTCCTCTCTATCCTCTCTATCTCAACCCTCTCTATCCTCTCTGCCGTCTCTACCCTCTCTATCCTCTCTATCTCTACCCTCTCTATCTTCTCTACCCTCTCTATCCTCTCTACCCTCTCTACCCTCTCTACCCTCTCTACCCTCTCTACGCTCTCTACCCTCTCTATCCTCTCTATCTCTACCCTCTTTATCCTCTCTACCCTCTCTACCCTCTCTTCCTCTCTATCTCTACCCTCTCTATATGTCTACCCTCTCTACCCTCTCTACCCTCTCTACCCTCTCTATCCTCTCTACCCTCTCTACCCTCACTATCTCTACCCTCTCTACCCTCTCTACCCTCTCTATCCTCTCTATCTCTACCCTCTCTTTCCACTCTACCCACTCTACCCTCTCTATCTTCTCTACCCTCTCTACACTGTCTATCCTCTCTACCCTCTCTATCCTCTCTATCCTCTCCACCCTCTCTACACTCTCTATCCTCTCTACCTTTTCTTCCCTCTCTACCCTCTCTACCCTCTCTATCCTCTCTACCATCTCTATCCTCTCAATCCTCTCTATCTCTACCCTCTCTATCCTCTCTACCGTCTCTACCCTCTCTATCCTCTCTATCTCTACCCTCTCTATCCTCTCTACCCTCTCAATCTCTACCCTCTCTATCCTCTCTACCCTCTCTATCCTCTCTACTATCTCTATCCTCTCTATCCTCTCTATCTCTACCCTCTCTATCCTCTCTACCCTCTCTACCCTCTCTATCTCTACCCTCTCTATCTTCTCTACCCTCTCTATCCTCTCTACCCTCTCTATCCTCTCTATCCTCTCTACACTCTCTATCCTCTCTACCCTCTCTACCCTCTCTACCCTCTCTACCATCTCTATCCTCTCAATCCTCTCTATCTCTACCCTCTCTATCCTCTCTACCGTCTCTACCCTCTCTACCCTCTCTATACTCTCTACCCTCTCTACCCTCTCTGTCCTCTCTATCCTCTCTATCTCTACCCTCTCTATCCTCTCTGCCGTCTCTACCCTCTCTATCCTCTCTATCTCTACCCTCTCTATCTTCTCTACCCTCTCTACCCTCTCTACCCTCTCAACCCTCTCTACCCTCTCTACCCTCTCTACCCTCTATATCCTCTCTATCCTCTCTACCCTCTCTAAATCTCTAACCTCTCTACCCTCTCTATCCTCTCTACCCTCTCTATCTCTACCCTCTCTATCCTCTCTACCCTCTCTATCTCTACCATCTCTATCCTCTCTACCATCTCTATCCTCTCAATCCTCTCTATCTCCACCCTCTCTATCCTCTCTACCGTCTCTACCCTCTCTATCCTCTCTATCTCTACCCTCTCTATCCTCTCTACCCTCTCTACCCCTCTCAATCTCTACCCTCTCTATCCTCTCTACCCTCTCTATCCTCTCTACTATCTCTACCCTCTCTATCCTCTCTATCTCTACCCTCTCTATCCTCTCTACCCTCTCTACCCTCTCTATCTCTACCCTCTCTATCTTCTCTACCCTCTCTATCCTCTCTACCCTCTCTATCCTCTCTATCCTCTCTACACTCTCTATCCTCTCTATCCTCTCTACCCTCTCTACCCTCTCTACCCTCTCTACCCTCTCTACCATCTCTATCCTCTCAATCCTCTCTATCTCTACCCTCTCTATCCTCTCTACCCTCACTACCCTCTCTATCCTCGCTATCTCTACCCTCTCTACCCTCTCTAACCCTCTCTACCCTCTATACTCTCTATCCTCTCTACCCTCTCTACCCTCTCTACCCTCTCTATCCTCTCTACCCTCTCTACCCTCTCTACCCTCTCTATCCTCTCTATCCTCTCTACCCTCTTTACCCTCTCTATCTCTACCCTCTCTACCCTTTCTACCCTCTCTACCCCTCTCTACCCTCTCTATACTCTCTACCCTCTCTACCCTCTCTGTCCTTACTATCCTCTGTATCTCTACCCTCTATATCCACTCTGCAGTCTCTACCCTCTCTATCCTCTCTATCTCTACCCTCTCTATCTTCTTTACCCTCTCTATCCTCTCTACCCTCTCTACCCTCTCAACCCTCTCTACCCTCTCTACCCTCTATATCCTCTCTATCCTCTCTACCCTCTCTACCCTCTCTACCCTCTCTACCCTCTCTATCTCTACCCACTCTATCCTCTCTACCCTCTCTATCCTCTCTACATTCTCTACCCTCTCTACCCTCTCTATCCTCTCTATCCTCTCTACACTCGCTACCCTCTCTACCCTCTCCACCCTCTCTATCTCTACCCTCTCTACCCTCTCTACCCTCTCTACCCTCTCTATCCTCTCTACCCTCTCTACCCTCTCTATCCTCTCTATCTCTACCCTCTTTATCCTCTCTACCCTCTCTACCCTCTCAACCCTCTCTACCCTCTCTACCCTCTATATCCTCTCTATCCTCTCTACCCTCTCTAAATCTCTACCCTCTCTATCCTCTCTACCCTCTCTACCCTCTCTATCTCTACCCTCTCTATCCTCTCTACCCTCTCTA